>NC_092423.1:54639943-54792245 GCF_036169615.1 Heliangelus exortis | reverse complement strand
ATTGAACATATGAACAGTCTGTTCTCCTGATTCTTCTGTCCTTCTTCCAAATGAACATCTGATTAAGCTGGCTATTTCCAAAATAGATACTATAGATATACACAAAACCGGAAGACTAACTCAAGAATAGTTGAACAGAAGTCAGGAGGGTTAAGGTAATTTCTGGAAAGGGTGAAAAATGACAGAGACATGACTGTGTGACATGGGAGGAATGAGATAGTAGAAATAAAATCTGGTAAGGATATCCCTGAGGACAGATGTACAAATCACATATTTCAGGCACTGAAGGAGTGGATAGTGATTCAAAACTTTCTTCTATATCACACTTTAGAAAGCCAGTAGAGAAGCGAGTCGTATATATCAGAGGTGACATTATCAGCATAGTAGTTTTAACTTTAGAACGCTCTGAATCTGCATCTGGCTTCTGATATACAAACAAGGAGGAGGAGTCTTCAAAGCTCAGCAGTACAAATATCATAATCCACTGATTAATCAGCATCCTACAGCAATTTATCAGTCTGTTCTCCATGGGAACTGTCAATCTCCTTCTCTCTTATTCTTCTGTGTCATGTTCCTGGATCTCCTCAAAGCTCTGATGGAAAACATTTTGATATATTCAAACCTCCTCCTTCTTAAACAGAGTAAAGTGAACACCCACCGATTCTACACTGCCTTTTAACACTAATATTCTGGCCTCACATCCCACTTTGAAAAATATTTTGAAGGCTATCACTCCAGATGCCAGAGAAATTAATTTCTGTAGATCATTACACCATCCAGTCAATATCTGTCAAAGAAATAAATGAAGCTTTCCTGGACTTAACTTGTTTTTTTCTGTCTTATCACCTGTACTTGAATACAAAAGAACACAGATACAAACATCTCTTCACTATATATAAAGAATATAACCCATTTCCCAATCACTTCTTTTGAGATCTAAGGTATTTACGTTTTGTACTTTTCTTCCTTCTTTCTCTATTTATTTTGCCAAAATACATCTCTATACATCCAAAACGATGCTCAGATTTTCTTTGCTCATTGGGAGATCATACCTAATTTCATTGCCTCTCCAGCGCCGTTCTGATTTCTGTGCTGGCTTCACAATACTGGTCTTTGTACTGACAAGTTAAAGTCATGACCCAGAGCTCAGCTACCTTCTCAGCTGTCTCTTCCCTTTCTCAAAAGCTCAAGCTTGCTTAACTTTCTCACTCTCAATAGCTTGCTTTGTCTTAAATTCTCAGACAAAAGTTTGTCTCTTCATGTTTCATTTCCTTCATTAGGTCTTATTCTGATTTTGCAGTGATGGATTTTTTGAGTGGGCTGACATAACAGCACAGAACATAAATGCTCTCTCTTTCAATTTTGTCTGTAACAAAGCTTGGTTAAGCTTTGAATATGAATAGACAATTACTCTTCACTGACTCTTGCATTCTCACATAGTTGAGACCTTCAGCGTCACCAGGTTGTGGAATGGTACTGGCTATACTGTGTAGCAAATGGCTATACAGCTGACCAGTTAGAGACTGATAGGTAGGCTCAGTAGTTAAGAAAGCAGTTCAGATTCCTGGTTGCAGATACTGTCACCTAGACAGGCCAATTTAGATCTGAATCTTCCTTTCATTAAAATGAACTATATTTCAAATTACTCTGTACAACTTTGTGAGAATCTACTGGCATAAAATTAATGCATTCATAATGCATTTAAATCCATTAAAAATGAAATAAAATTTAGCATGGAAGGACTTTTTTCTTCTTCCATGCAATGCAGAAAAACCAAAATCTTTCCCTCAGATTCTGATTGGATGAACCACAAAATTACAAATTCCAGTTCTTTAGTGGCTGTGAGTGAAATCTCATCTTTTAAGTATGGGAATATATTGCTGACTTCCTTTATAATTGAGGTATCATAATTTTTCAGTGGCTGTAGCAATGTACAGTATAACTATGAACGGATTTAGTGATTTAGCCTAGACTTTTTGAAGATGGAATTAACACACGCCCTCCCAGTGGACACTGCTCACTACCATTTGAGTCTGCTAGCTATTTTCTGTGTCTTAGTAGATGATCCTTGGAAGGAATGCACATGAGGCTCATAACTACAGGAGATGCTTCAGTTACAGCAAATCACTTTTGGTGGAGTTCTCTCTAAACAGGAGTGAAACAAACCATGTTCTATATCCTAATATGAAGATACTAACTAGGCCACAGGCAGCAGTTCTTACAGGTGCAGATGTTCTAAATTATATTTAAGCATTTGCAGTCTGAAGTTTTTCCATACCATACTCTCAGCTGCAGATTTCTTAGCGAGACTATGGAAAGATAGATGGCATATAGGCACAAGTTGGTTAGAATATCATTGAAGAGCAATGCTGTCTTCAGTTTACATACTATTTTCTACACAAATCCTTTGAAATATACCCTCTTTCACCAATTCTGGAAATCTTTTATTTGTTAAGTGCTATCTTTTCTGTGTTTTAGAGAAGGGAAAAGAAAGCTGAAAGGTCAGTACTGATTCAAGGTACAAACTTTCAAAAAAAGTAGCTTGCGATTGTTGTGTAGTCTATAGCAATATCCTTCAAGATTCTGCCAGTATTGGAAAATGTCTAGGCTGGAATAACATTAATTTTCTCTGCAGTTCCGAGAGTTATTGTCTATGGCCTGGTTAGGATCTTCATGCAGTCCAGGGAGATCAAGGGGAGTAGCAAAAAATTCTATAGGTATATTAACAGCAAAAGGAAGAGTAGGGAAGGTGTGGGCCCCCTCAGAAAAGAAACAGGTGAACTAGTGACAAGTGATATGGCAAAGGCTGAGGTTCTCAATGACTTCTTTATCTCAGTCTTCACTGTCAAGGTCTCCAGCCACACTCCTGAAGTCACAAGTGACAATGGCAAGAATTGGAAGGAAGAACTGCCCATTGTAAGTGAAGATCAGGTTCATGACCATCTGAAGAACCTCAGAGTGTACAAGTCCATGGAACCTGATGGGATACACCCACGGGTACTGAGGGTATATGGTGGATGTGGTTGCTAAACCCCTGTCAATTATATTCCAAAAGTCATGGCAGTTCTGTGAAGTCCCTGTTGACTGGAAAAAGGGAAACATAATCCACATTTTCAAAAAGGGAAAGAAGGAAAGTCCAGGGAACTACAGGCTGGTCAGTCTCACCTCTGTGCCCGGTAAGATCATGGAGCACATCCTCCTGGAGACACTGCTGGAGCAGAAGAATAATGAAGAGGTGATTGGGTATAATCAACATGGCTTCACCAAGGGCGAATCATGCCTGACAAACCTGATGGCCTTCTATGAAAAGGTCACAACATCAACAGACAAGGGAAGATCAACTGACATCATTTACCTGGACCTGACTAAAGCCTTCAACACAGTCCCACACAACATCCTGGTCTGCAAGCTGGTAAAACATGGGTTTGATTGATGGGCCAATTTGTGGATTAAGAACTGGCTTGATGGCCACACCCAAAGAATGGCTGTCAGTGGGTCCGTGTCCAAGTAGAGGCCAGTGACAAGTGGAGTCCCTCAAGGGTCAGTACTGGGACCAGTCCTGTTTAACATTTTTACGATCCAAGTTATTATTTATATTTTGTTTGCGAGGAAAATTCAGCCACTACTCATAGACGATGCGTGAATTTACAAAAATAACAAGGCTTTATGATTTTAACAAGTTAAAAGGATTTATTTAGGATTTATACAATTAGTTACTTTGGAGAGAAGAGTCGTTAAGAAGAGAAAAGAAGGAGGGAGTAATCAAGATGTTATCACCGTCCGCAGGCCCTGGCCTCTGGCTGTAGTCGGGTGCGTAGGGTCTGTCGCTCCTGCCGCTTCTCTGTGCCGTAGCTGAAGCCGAAGTGCCGAGAGAGGGGGGGGAGAAGATCCGCGCGCTTCTCCTTTTTCTCTTGGAGTTTTATACAGCAGAAGGAGTTCTCTCTTTTCAGAAATCACTGGTACACAGACTTGCTAGAAACAACACAGATTTTGCCATCTAAAGAACTTCTCTTTTATTTATTATTATCTTTCAGTCCTTGTTACCCTGTTCAATTTATTATCTTTGTCTGGACCATGTACCAGGAGGCAACTGGATAAGCAATCTTATCTTTAGGAGCTTGTCAAGCATGATATAAAACAGAAACTAGTTAAGTTTTGGGAAAAAAAATCTGTTAATTGAGGATGTTTGGTATATTTTAAAAAGAGCAGAAAAAATACTGATTCGAGAGACATATTTTGTATTTTCAAAGTGTTTACATCAAGCATCTTTGTTGGTGACATGGATGGTGGCACTGAGTGCACCCTCAGCAAGTTCACTTATGACACCAAAATGTGTGGTGCAGGTGACACACTGGAGGGAAGGGATGCCATCCAGAGGGACCTTGCTGGGCTGGAGAGGTGGGACCATGCCAACCTCATGAAGGTCAACAAGACCAAGTGCAGAGTCCTGCATCTGGGTCAAGGCAATCCCAAGCTCTGATACAGGCTGGGCAGTGACTAGCTTGAGAGCAGCCCTGAGGAAAAGGACTCAGGAGTGCTGGTGGATGAGAAGCTCAACATGAGCCATCAGTGTACACTCGCAGCCCAGAAAGCCAATCAGAGCCTTGGCTGCAGCAGGAGAATCATGGCCAGCAGGTTGAAGGAGGTGATTCTCCCCTTCAACTCCATTCTTGTGAGGCCCCACCTAAAGAACTGCATCCAGTTCTGGAGCCCTTGTTACAAGAAAGACATGGACATGCTGCAACATGTCCAAAGAAGGACCACAAGGATGATCAGAGGGCTGGAGCACCTCTCCTGTGAAGGCAGACTGAGAGAGCTGGGGTTATTCAGTCTGGAGAAGACTCTGAGGAGACCTCGTTGTGGCCTTCCAGTACCTTAAAGGAGCCTACAAGAAAGCTGGTGATGTAAATTTTTTTGCATGTCAGGTAGTGGTAGGACTAGGGGGAATGGTTTCAAACTAGAGGAAGGTAGATTTAGATTAGATTTTAGAAAAAAGGTTCTTCACCATGAGAGTGGTGAGACACTAGAATAGGATGCCCAGGGAGGTAGTCAAAGCCCATCCCTGGAAGTTTTAGGGCCAGGCTGGATGAGGCTTTGAGCAAGCTGATCTAGTGGGAGGTGTCCCTGCCCGTGGCAGGGGGGTTGGAACTAGATGATCTTTAAGGTCCTTTCCAACCCTAACAGTTCTATGATTCTGTAACAACTGAGAGTAGCAAATTTATCTTTTCTAGTTCTCCTACTACCGTTACAGACACATTATCAATTTAAAAGAGGAACTAGCTAGACTGAATGCAAATTATTTGAGTCAGAAGATTGGAGTGAAATAAGAAATAGAGAAGAGGTGCCAGATGGTGGGAATCAAAAAGAACAGTTACCTGGACTGGGAAAACAATGGAAAGCAGCTGATGGCTGAGTGCCTAAGAGGTGTTGAGGGGTTTATGACCAAACAACAAGCTGAAGCAAAGGCTGAGGAAGAAGAATGACATTCAGAGCTGATGGAGGTATAGGGCCAAAAATTGAAAAACTGAGAGTTGTGGAGAAAAGAGAGAAGGACAGTTTGTTTAGCACTGATGAATTGGAAATAACATGACACAAATCTTATTTTATGTTAAGGTGGGGCTTCAAATCATAGTTCAGGCCATAGAGGACCACATTTAACATCCCGAGTTTCTTAGTATTTTTCAAATTTTGTTGTAAAGCAAGCTATGAAGTTCAAACTTGCTTTAAACTCAAACTGTTTGTAATTTCATACACAAGCAGCAACTGAGCAGCAACTGAGAGTTGAGATGTCAGACAGAAGACATCTCAAGTTGAAAGTGAAACGTCAGGATCATTGAAGTCAACTCCCTGCTCCTAACAAGAATTTCTAAAATGAAACTGTGTGACTAAGAGCAGTGTTTGGACACTCCTTGAACTCTTGACAGGCTTAGTGCCATGACCAATTCCTTGTGGAGCCTGTCCCAGTGACTAACCACAAAGAACTTTTTCCTAATGTCCCATTTGAACTTCTCCTGACACGGTTTCATGCATTCCATTTCCTTTAGTCTTATCACTGGTCACCAGAGAGAGGAGATTAGTGTCGGGAACAACAAGGGAAGACAAGTGGCCAATCAATGTGATTGATATACAAGCTTCAACATTATTGAGGGTTCAGGGTTCCATTTATACAGTTTTTGTTAATTATGCCTACAAGTCAGTTACGATTGTCTACTACAAAAAAGTTACATTTGCACGCTCCCCCCACTTGGGGATTTTCCCCCTGGACCCACACCTTTTTTACTTGCTACCTTACTTTTTCAAACTTTGTAACAAAACCTCCAAGGACACTGTGTCCTTGCCACTTTTGTTTACCAAGCCATTCTCCAACAGATTAGAACCTCCCCTTCCACTGTCCCTTTGAGGGAATCGTAGTCAATCACCTCCAACCTTAATGGCCTACAATGTACATACTATGCTACATTCTACAAGTATGCCATTAAGTGGGGTTTCTTTACCACTGAACAGTGGCTATATTCATTTAACATGACTGATCTGAGCTGGATAAAAAAATCCCAGTTGTTCATACAACTCATACTGGTTTATTGTAGAACTAGGACTGTACAGGGTAAAAGCAACACAATTAAGAGAAGGGAAGATCTGTGAGTCAGTACCTTCCTTAAAAAAACTAGATTCTATCCCTGCATCTAGCAGAAAAATTAATTGTGATTAGCAGCTAGTAACATTTTACGTTCTTTATTTTCTGAGAATTTGGTTTGAAATGCCTGCATCTGATTTGCAAGAGGACTTGGCCTACACAGCATCAAGTAGAATAGCATTTGCATATAAAATGCAAAGTAATGCTAGACAGTTAGGAAAAAAGAAGAGACTTTGTTGTTTTTAAGTTGTTTTGTATTGTAATAGATGAGTGATTACTAATTGATAACGGTGATAATAGTAATACATAATTTTTTTTTTTTTAACCTCAGACTCTACATGCCTCCATTTCTCACTTTATTAAAAAGAGGTGTTATACAAATACATTTATGAGAGTTAGTGAAGCATTCACATATTACAGTGATGAGCACTAAGGAAAAGTCTAAAAAGAAATTAAAGTATCCTGTCTTCTGAGCACAGTTCAAATTTTGTGCAGTAAATGAGACATGCGACCATGAAAAGAAAAAATGGAATAAAAGAAAATGTTAAATATCTCTGACTATGTGGCTTACATTCTGCACCTAAAAACAAGTGGTTCTTTAGACAAGTAGAATGGCATCATATAATTAAATGCTGTACTGTAATGGATCATCACTAGCATGTGATTTGCATTTCACTGGCAACATTAAATCTGCGAACATTTGAGTGCCTGACTCTACAATTCAGTGCTATTATCTCTATTTATTGCTATGTGAGAATTTTGGTACTTAATTAGCATATGGACTATGTTTATGGTCAGTGACCAGCAGTTACATGGAAGTATGCATTTTAAGAAGTATAGTAATTCAAGTTGTAGAAAAGCTATGTATAATTATATACAGAGGTGCCATCTGGTCAACAAAATGCCAATGGAGTGATGATAAATGTAATATTGTGCATAGGTGGAAACAAAGTAAACTTTTTTTAAATACAAACATGCACTTAGTGATTTCTGGATTTCTATGGTACAGTGGCAAAACTTTCTCAGACACTACCCACAGAAACTGGTAAATATAGAAAGACAGGAGCTAAAGGCATCTTTGGAAATTAAATACAGTCTCCAAGTCTCTCCAGTGTTTTCAATATCTTTAAAAGTCTCCCTAGCCAGATTATGTAATACTGCAGGAAAGTCTCACCATCGGAAACAGAAGTGTCAGTAGGAGGTCACTGCTAAATTTATCGTGCTATTACTATTTTTCCTCTCAGAACTGACTTATGCAGGGCATAAATTTGATCTATTGTGCTTAAAATCCAAGAGCAGAAGTTTTCCAGTGAAATACATTAGCTTCAGGTATATGGTTAGGATTTTTTTTTCTGTGTCAAAAGAGATCAGTTCCAGTGATTTAATTTCAATATAGGAGTAATTTTTGCAGATCAGCAATTGCAATCCACGAAAAAGTAAGCAGGAAAAACAGAGCTGCAACTTCAAGGGACATGAGATATGATTAGCAGACAAATTCAGTACACACAGGTACTAGCCATGGGGGAGAAAAATGACCAATGACACACAGGTACTAGCCATCTGGGACAAAATGACCAATATTAATAATAAACTGAAGTACATCTCTTTTAACTATAGTGTTGTTTTAGGTGGTGGTCACTGCTTTACCTTCACCCAAGGGATTCCTCAATGAAGGATTTTTGTTATTATTACTATTGTGTTGATGTATTCAGTACTGTTATATTGTTAAGTTTGTTCACAGAGTGATTTAAATTGTGTTTTATTGTTATAGTTGGATCATGACAAATTGTTGACTATCATATAAAACTGATTTTCTTTTTACTTCCATTTCTTCAAACTCTCTCTCTCTGTTCTCATTCCCTTTCCTGTTCTTTGTTCTCTTTTAACTCCCTTTAATCACTACCCAGTGAATAGTTAATTAAAATATTTAAAATAAACCCAATTGACTTATGCTAATAACAGCTCTCCTCCTGAGGAGGAAAAGCTGGAAGAAATGAGTTTTCCCCTCTTCCCTGGCCCAACAAAGGAGCAGGGACAAATTCCAGGAATTTTGGGGCCATATAAGCAAGACTGAGGTCCGCATTTTGCTGTTCTCCTTCACCAGCCCACCATCCTGCATCAGGCCCTGTCCAGAATCTAAACACCATCTTGAACAAGAAACTCACCAGACATTGCTGGACCCATGATGGTCACTTTCTTGAACTCCCTCATTTTCTTTCTTTCTCTCTTTCCCTCTTTCGCTCTTTCTCTCTTTCTTAGAAGGGCTGAGAATTTGTGATTTTGAATCAATTCTTTTCTTTGTAGTTGGACAATAAGAAGACCTCTACTCTTTGTTTTAAAAGCAAAATTTCACTAAGCAGGGGAATAATAGAATGCTTTCTTCAATTTGTCCCATTTCCCTGTAAACAAACTCATTTTATTATTGCTGTAGACTCAAGATTCATTTGATCATTATGTTTTTCTTTTGTCATCTCCAGAGCAAAAATTTCTGATAAGATAAAGGAATGTCATATCTTTTTGTTGGCAGTTGACAAATAACTATAGGCTTCTAACATGATCTTTTTGCCAGCCAACTATCTGAATTATCTCCAAAGTTGCAGTTGAGTGCTTCTGATAATAATAAATAGTAAAGAACTGTAAAGTTCCATTTAAAAATTAATACAGCATAACAAAGAATACACGATAGACAAAAAGCACAAAATATCTGTAAAGCACATACACATGCCTTTCCACAAAGATCTCAGCTCTGACCATGCAGACTTTGTATACTTTGCACAAGGTTCACAAATCTTTTCAGGGTTAGGAATATTAGTGATTAATTGTTCAGGAAATTACAGTGTTTCACTTAAAAGGAAACCAACATAACTCGGAACACAGTAAAAATGTGAACAGTAAATTATGTCAAATAGATAGCGAAAGAATTTGAGTCTTAAATGCTAAATTCTGATCTTTTCCTACCTTCTGATTTCAGAAAATACCTGAGCTTTTGAGCCATTGCTGTGGCTACTCATGTGACCAAACATTCCATTAATATATCCCAGGTGGCTCCTTAAAATGAAATGGAGAGGAAAACAAACTGAAATCCTTCAGTGTTGATGTTACAAAATTAGAAGAAATCATTCAGTTAAATCCCATAACCTTCCTGATGGTGTTGGATGATACTTATTATCACATTCAGTTTGGTATAATTTTTATTTAAGCAAAACCACTAAGAAACAGAATTGCAACAGGATTGCAATTCAGTCCTTCACTCAAGAAAATAGATGGGCTTCAGATTAATTCTTAACAGCTGCCAGTAATGGGTTTTGTCAGTCCAAAGAGAGAAATTAATTCTCTTCCACCCTGCTTGTCATCAACAATACTCAGTTTTAAGACACAGGTATTTAGAGACTGCATTTAAAAGCCCTGTATTTAATCACAGACATTACAGTGGCTGCTTAAGAAGGAAAAGGTACCTTAAGAACCTACCTTCCATATTAAAGGTTAGGTTATAAATCCAAAACAATATATTGATCACACTCTAAACAAAAATTGTGGTTGGTAAATAATGTTACTTAAACAGAAATTATGGAAGATGAACAGTTACGCAAAGATCTATAAATCTGTGAGCTTCTTTATAGCTCATGTATCAAAATTAATAGAATTTGTCACTTTTTTCATCTGTCATTCCAGACAAATCAGGGGTACCATGAATTGAATTGTCATTTCTTATTTCCATCACTTGTCCATATCTTAACTGTAAATTATTCCCTTAATTTCTGAAGCCTCCACCGTAGGAGAAATTGCTTTTGATCATCTTTCTGTTCTGCTACGAATTTTGAAGGCTTCCATTAGATCATGTCAAAGTTGTTTTATTTCCTAGGTGAATGTATGTAACAGGCAGAAGACTTTGTGAATTCCAATATAAAAAAAGATAATAAATTAATCCTTTGGGATTCCCCAAGTAAAACAAAAATGTGGCAAGTCTCACATTTGTTTGATCGCCTTAAACTATGAAACTCTCATATCTGCATCCTATAAGAAAAATAAATTTTTCTGTACAGAAATTAAAAAAAAAAAATCACATTCAGAATTCTTTGTTACTAATCTGTAGTCTCCTCGACATGTAGATTCTACTAAGCAAGACTAATGCTGTCTATTTTAATTACAGTAGCTGTTATATTTCTTCCATAAAGAAAATGATGGGAAGAAGGTAATATTTTTTTCAGTTCAAAAGTGTTTGTCTAGATTGTATCCAGACTGATATCTCTCACTGTTGAGATCAGTTTGCTGATAGCGTCAGTGATATAGCAGAATATAATGGAGGATTTTTGTATGCATGGCTGTGACCTGTAGCTATGCATGGCATCAGTTTACCATCCTAGTCCCTGGCTGCAAACCTGCTAACATCGTTTATGCAAAGGGATCATATTTTCTCCTGTGTTTCAGCGTTAATTGAAAAAAATAAAATGAAAGTAAAATGCAAAACATGCATTCAGCACCCACTATAGAAACACTGTGATCACTGTTAGCTGTGGGAATGATGGCTTGTCATAGTAAACAGAAGCATCTCACCTTCCTGTACGGCATTCTTATCCAAATGGGTGTGCGTGTCATATGATTTATTTTAAGACTGACATTAATAAACTATGAGCTTCCTAACCCATGCTTGGATGCAGTCCTCTGAACTGTTAACCCTTTTGCCACTGTCCCTTCCCACTATGATGAATTGTTTCATTTTGCTGAAGGCAAGATAATGTTGATCATCACAAGAAAGCCTTGAATAGTGTCTTTAGAGACCTCTTAATTGTGATAAAACTTCTGCAAGGTGTAGAATAAAGTGACAATGTAAATCATTAATCCTTACTTTTGTTTTTCTTGCTCGCCACAATATTCCTCTCCTTGCTGACACCTCTACATTGTCAGGCATGAGACAATGTGAACAAAATACTTCCTTTTCAGTTAAGAAAACAGGAATTTGGCATTCAGGTGTTCCTTTCATTTAGACCTCACAACAATATCTACAAAGGCTGTATTAACCTGGAATAGATGTCACCTACAACTTTAAATATCTACTTGTAATCTTTTTAGTACAGAACCTTTCCCATGTGTCTGTTTCAGCTAATGCTATGTTCTGAGGTTAAGACCTGAAAATGTAATCATTAGATAATTGAAATTCTAGCTCATCTGATAGCTAAGCTATTAATAATGATCCTGCATTATTAAATCCTATAGATCTAGTAAATGTTAGTCATATTAACAATGGATCTTTTTTGTTTCACTTAGCATGTATACCATCTGAATAATTTCCTGGTTTATGTGTTTAATGCTTTTCTTCTTCTTTTCCTTTTCTTCCTGAATTAGTCTTAAATCTGAGTAGCTGTGATATTTCATGGACCATGCATTTAAAGGGTGAGGCCCACTTTAATCTATATCTCCTAGAAAGCTGTCTCTGTACATAAATACTACTTTTTATTCTACTTATTAGATTGTATACCTTAGGATATTCAGCAGGAACTAGAATGAAGACAATTACCAATTACTTTGCAAGCTAGTTACTAAACAAGAGCAAGACAAAGCACTTGTACTTTTTTGTTCACATTTATCCAACACTGAACCTTTTGCATCCCTGCTGTATATAGACAGCTACAGTCTAGATAGGAAATAATTAACTTTCTATTCCAAGGAATACATTAGTGGTCAATTTAAATTCTTATATACCTTGTTTTATAAACCAATGTGGCATTCAGGCTTAACCTGGAGACATTTCTCCTCCCTGTTTTTTTCTGTAATACCTATCACTGATCTGTCTGTCATGTGGGAGACCGCTTCCATGGAAACATCCTCTGCACTTTATGGTGGTTACTTCTGATTTAATTCATTTTTCATAACAGAATTTTTTTTTCTTCTTATGAATATGTCCTGCTCTGGATATTTCTGTAGTATGTCTGTTCTCCCATTGTTGTTCCCAAATACTGGGTTTGTTACATATTTGCATGCCAGTTAGTGCAATTTCCTCAGTTGTTGATGTGACTTTACTACTTCAGGTCACAGATTCTAAATCTCTACTTGATCCTGTGCAGTACAGACTATAGCTCACCAAGGTCTACTTAAAGTACCTACAGATTCACTGTTGCATAGATTTGCACTTCAGTTAAGTGCAGCATGTAAAAGATAGGAAAGGAAACTGTAAGACTGAAGTGGGACAGAAAAAAGATACGAAGTAGAATATGATATGCTGGGGCCTAGCAATTGATTAAATTATTTTCTTTGCATTTACATGGTAAATCATGGTAATCTGGTGATAGTATTTGTCAGTATAATTTTTGCACACCAGTTTTAACAGCATGTGGTGATAGCGAACCAGGCTTTTGTGTCAACAAAGCTTTCACAAATGATTCACGTCAAAATGATTCACAATCAAAACCAGCAACACTGAAAAAAGAAAAGAAAAAATAATAATAGAATTTACAAATAGTTATACAAACAATGAGGTCTCTAATTTTTCTGCAACTATAACAGGTAGATATTTTTTTACACATAGAAACCAAGCAGCAATATCACAGAATAGCATAGAAATACAATAGAAATATCATAGAATATCATAGAAAAGCATAGAATTGTAGTATGGTTTGGGTTGAAAGGGACCTTTAAAGATCATCTAGTCAAACCCCCCTGCTGCATATCGAAATTGTAATTTGAATTGTGAAGTAAAAGAGTCTGAAGTTAGAAAAACGCCAGAATAAAGTTTGCTCATGTATCCAGCTTTACCTGCATGTGAAAAAGCTGGCACTTACTAATTAACATTCAGTAGAAGCTGGACATTCCCATTTAGATAGTGTAGCAAAACTGAAGATTGATCTGGTTAGGACTAGTAGAGTGCTCTTAAAGTCAGGAAAGTCATGAGGAGATACTTTGCTACACATGTCAGCACTTTAGGACATGGATTTACGATCCATTTCTTAAACTTTTGTTGTATGCAGTGTGGAATTCATAATGATTATCACAAACAGTTTAAATACATGAGCAATCTTTACTGTTGTAACCAGCACCTCTTCTTCTCACACCTTTCCTACTAGAGACTCTATACAGTACAGCATCTTATTCTCTTACATTTTTTTTCTTTCCCTGGTATTTTGGTAATAGCATCTTTCTCACTCTCTAAAATTTTTTTGTGTTTTGGGGTTGTGATTAACTGACTGTATGTAAGTGAAGTTAATCTCTTACGAACATTAAGGGAAGTATTATATTTGGTCCCTGAAAGTGGAACAGGAGTATAGACTACAAGAATATAGGATTGTTATAGAGAATGTACTGACTACAGGCTACATACATATCATAAATTTTTGATAGAGCATTGCTTGACTTCTACATGCTCTGCCGTGGCCAGAACTCACTTGTCTACAGCAATTAGTCCAAATTATGCTCATCGTCTTTACTGGCTTTTCTGGATGTGCACACTATGGAAACAGGATCATTTGCATCCCATCTGCCTGTTCTAGCCTTATAATGCTTAGAAAGGAGAGCTTCTAACTGTGAAAAGATAGTCTACTATTTATTAAGGATATGCACAAGAGAGAAACATGAAGGTCACACATATCCAGACACAGCCTTTATTACCTCTAAAATTAACCAGAGGTAAAACTTCAGGTAACAGCATTTCTGATCTATTAGATAAGTCTTTCTTTGGGGCAGGACTGAGGTATAAGTTGCTGCAAAATCTTGCTCTTCTTTGTCTATCCAATGATGTGAAAGTTATAATTAATGGTACATCTAGTAGTAGGAAACATCTGACTTTGAGCAGCTGACCAGTCTTAAGTAACAACACAAGTTAGAGATACATTCCCTGACCTGACCATAACCCTTGCACTAGTATGAAGGTAGCAAGCAGGGGAGCAGCAAAGCCCCCAGCTGTAAGGAAACCAGGAAGGGAGTCTCCGGCACTGCTGCCACTGGAGATTCTGCATAGGAGTCTGAGGTGCGTGTGCCCTGCTGTGTCTGCCCACAGAGAACAAATGGTGTCTTGGGAACTGTTATTAGACACAAGCTCTAATCTGGTTTAAGACTAGGAGCATAAATGGGGAGCTAGTCTCAGAAGGCAGAAAGTCATCAACAGACACCTTGACAGCTCCTTAGTTTGTACTTTGGTACAGACACTCTTGTCTCTTGACTTAAACTGATATGATATGATCTACTTGAAGTGTCACACATTTCTGAGTGCAGAGCTAGTCAAGTTATTTTCTTCTGGCTAATTCTTATTGCTGAAAGTCTACAGGGGGAGTAATTGGAAAAAAAATTGTCAACTTGAATGATGTTTAAGGCCCGTGCTAATAGCTCATTCATCCTATCTCCTTAAGAAAATAATCTCTCCATTAAATTAATTTTTAATTTGAAGAAGTTCCCTGGTTCAGTCACACCACAGTCATTTTTAATTATGTTATTGAGACTATGTTGGGTTTTTCTTGCCCTTCTGTGCTGGTACTCCATTTCCTCACCCAGTGCTGACTTTTCTAGGCTGCTCATTAGGAAGATAAGGCCTCTAAATGCAATACATGAAGCAGGCCTGCTACCTTTTTTTTAATGCAGGCTTGGGTTTTTGTTGTTGTTCATTTGTTTTGTTTGAGGTTTTTTTCTAAAAATAAACTCATCTATTTTCTTCATTTCTGTCAACATTGAACTGTGGGCCTGCAATTAACCAAATGACAGATGCTCACTATTAATCCCCCTTCTCTTCCAGATAAAGAAAGGAGAGAGAATAAAGGAGAGAGACTTATGGGTTGGAAACTAAGCTACACAGCTTTAATGAAACAATAATGATAAAAAAAGGAAAAATTATTAAACATAAACAAATATACAGAAAAAGTATACCATGATCACTCCTCCTTTCCCCCCAGTAATGCTCACATCACCAAAAAGGCTTCAGGGCAGCCCTGGAAAAGTCCAGGCTGGACTCCTGGAGTCAACAGTAGTCACAAGCTGGAGGCAGGAACACAGGGATTCAGGCTGGTACGTATCGGGACCACAGCCAGATAAACGGATGGAATCCTCCCAGGATAGCAAAGCAAGCAGGAAGAGCTTATTGGAAAAAAATGCACAAAATAAGAAATGTTAAGTGATCTCCTGGCTACCTTTAGGTTCAATATTCTGTGTGGTTTGACAGTTGTATATGGACAGCATATTTGTACTAGGCTTTTGTTGCTTAAGTGGTCAGCATTAGCATGCACATAGCTAGCTTTCTCTCCTGTTGTGTTTCAAGGAATATCCTCTACCATGGTGACAGCCCACTCTGCAACAAAATAAGCTTTGTGAGGAGGTATCTCATCAGTGTGACTGATGATCCCTATGTGTAAGAGGTTATTTCCATTGGGGTTCTATGGGAAATGCAGTAGAAGACAAAGGCATGTGGATCTAAGATACTAGCAGGGACAAGGAGAGAACAGAGATCTTAGGTTCAGTGATTCCTTAAAACTTACCATGCAATCAGGAGTTTCTTGCCTGGCTATTGTTGTCTCCCAGGTACTACCTTGTGATGCTTTGCCGATGCAAAAATGCAGAGATTTATGGAGTGGTAGATAACAACTTCACATTAGTACACTAGCTTTGCATATCAACCACTGCATAACTAAGAATATTCTTAGTACCACGATCTTCAGCATCTGTCTGTCTGCCAGCTGCAGCAGTGAAAGGAGGAGGATGCTGAGTAGTCATTTGCTATTGACTTGTTTTCCTTGGTGCAGTATTTTTTCTGACTATAGTTAGTAAGGATAGTTACAGGCTAGAAGTATCACATAAATTTGTAAGCTGTGAGTTACTTTCTTCCCAGTCATTGTGATTCTGTGTCTCCACTGGTTGAATTAAAAGAAAATTGTTATCTTGCTCAGTTTTCTAAGAGTTTTCTTCTAGATGCCTAGTCTGAAGAAGAGCTCTTTATTGGACATCGGTTTTGATGCTGAAAAAGAATTTAATTTGATTTCAAGGATTTTTATACTGAGACAAAATGCTAAAGAAAGGTGTTGTTAAAAGACTGAAAAGAATTAAAGTTCTAGGACAAGACTCCAAAGTGCTAAACAGCCCTGTGTGCACTGAGCAGTTCAATCCAGGAGAAAAAGGGAGAGAATCTTAGCAACGGTCCACCAGTAGTACACAGATTTTCAAAAGACTCATAGGTGACACATAGTCAGACTTGCTTTAAACGGCTTTTAGTGAGAGAAGAACTGATTTTATTTTATTATCTTAGACCTCTACTTAATTAAAATATCATCGTGATATTTTCTTTATATTGTGCATTGTGTTTCAGAAAGCATCTTGTGACTATAGTTATGAATATAAAATTATTATTTCTTAATATATTATGGAGTATCAGGATTTTTAATAAGACTTGAAGCTTACTTATGCAGTGGGAGTATGTTTTTATATTTTGGGTTGTGTGTTCCTCTGGAAGTTTTAAATTAAATATTACTAAAACATGCATATCACATTTCAACAAAACTAGTAATTTATATAAAAGTTCAAGTTTTGCAGAAGTGCAGGCAGATGAAACAAGATGAGAAGTGCACACTACCCAGGATTTTAAAATAGATTTATTATCTAGAAGCATAAGTGCTCATACCTTTGCCCTTCTAGTTTCAAGTTATATAAAAATGTGAACTTTCTATCTGTTTTCCTGCTATCTTCTGGATTTGATCTCCACTTTGGTCAGAGGATTTGGAGCTGCTGTTCTCCTTGTCGCTCACTGTGGTCTATGGAGGAAGGGAACTGTGAACCACTGGGACCAACAGGCAGATTTATGAGACTCTGGTGCAGGGAAAAAAACCTCCAGATTGTGCCAAAATTATGCCTCATCAGTTCCTGTATCAGGATGAGGCCCTGCTTAGTCTGCTAAGAGTTCTCAAAAAAAACCTGCTTTACTAGGGGGTTGATACAGACCCTTTTCTTACAGACTGTAGTTGGTTCAAAGCCTGTAGAATAACAGAATGCCTATAGATTATTAGATTTTTCTTACTTTCTAAGATATCAGACACAAAATCCTTGCCCAATAGTTTGGAAGTGCTAGTGACCATAGACTTCCCAGTATTAGAAGGTCATGATGAGTGTGATGTAAACACTTTAAAAATACAAAATATGTCTCTTGATTCACTTGTTTTTTCTCTCTTCCTGTTCGGTTGCAACATTCAGTCAATTAACATATGTTTACCTCACCATATGCCTGACAGACACCTAAAAGATAAGAATGCTTATCAGGTCGCCTCCTGGTGCATGATGGAGACAAAGACAATGAAAGTAGCAGGACACCGAAAAGACTGAAAGATAAGGATGACTCCTCTCTGGGAAGTCTGTGTGTATCTGTGTCTTATGCAAAAAAGAGATGCCTCTTCTTTTCCTGTATCAAACACCCCAAGAGAAAAGGAGAAGCTGCGGCTTTCCTCTAGACCCCCCCTCTCTTGGCACTTCGGTTTCAGCTATGGGACAGAGAAGCCGCAGAAGTGATGGATCCTACGCACCTGACTACAGCCAGAGGCCAGGACCGGCGGACGGTGATAACATCTTAATTACCCCCCCTCTTTTCTCTTCTTAACGACTCTTCTCTCCAAAGCAGCTAATTCTATAAATCCTAAAATACATCCTTGTAACTTGTTTAAATCATAAAGCTTGTTATTTTTGTAAACTCATGCGTTGTCTATGAGTTGTGGCTGAATTTTCCTAGCAATCAAAATATAAAATAATAACTCGGATCGTAACAGAGTGTTATTTCAATAATGCATACCCTATTTTTTTTTTCTGTGATTGCTGTTTAAAAAGGACCAACAGTTTGATTGTTGCAGGGCTAGACAGACGCTAGATTTTCTGGATAAAAACTGAGCAACAAGATGAAAGGGCATGAACTACCAGAGCAGAATATGATCTAGGGCATTGTAGAGATTATTGGAACATGACAGAACAGCAATTGTGATGATATTATATGCATTGAAAAGGATGTGCAGCTTTGGAAACAAAAAAAGGGAAGTTAAAGCAGTAAGTTAACATTATTTATAAATGGGCTATTAAGAGCGGCTAAGGAAAGCACATTAACACTGAGCTGGCTAAAATAAAACGCATCAAACTGTTATTTTGGGGAGGCCTAGTAGAAACATTTCTACTAGAACAATACAGAGTCTGATATAAATTGCTGTGTCAAATTTGGAAATTACTCCAGATTTATCTAGAGCTGTACAGGAATAAATACTAACAGGAGTTGATCTTTGAGAAGCAGACTGGAGAGTAAGTTCTGCTGACAATGGTAGAGATTAGATACTCCTCAAAGTTACAGTTGGTAGGATTTTTAGTTGAGCTGAAACTAAAACTGAACTGAAAAATTACATTATTTCAGGCAGGCTGGTATAAGAGAGAAGGAGGTGGAAGAAGACTAGGTCACAGAAAATTTGCAGTGTGACTGAGAGGCTGGAGGGAAGGGATGCCATCCAGAGGGACCTTGCTGGGCTGGAGAGGTGGGACCATGCCAACCTCATGAAGGTCAACAAGACCAAGTGCAGAGTCCTGCATCTGGGTCAAGGCAATCCCAAGCTCTGATACAGGCTGGGCAGTGACTAGCTTGAGAGCAGCCCTGAGGAAAAGGACTCAGGAGTGCTGGTGGATGAGAAGCTCAACATGAGCCATCAGTGTACACTCGCAGCCCAGAAAGCCAATCAGAGCCTTGGCTGCAGCAGGAGAATCATGGCCAGCAGGTTGAAGGAGGTGATTCTCCCCTTCAACTCCATTCTTGTGAGGCCCCACCTAAAGAACTGCATCCAGTTCTGGAGCCCTTGTTACAAGAAAGACATGGACATGCTGCAACATGTCCAAAGAAGGACCACAAGGATGATCAGAGGGCTGGAGCACCTCTCCTGTGAAGGCAGACTGAGAGAGCTGGGGTTATTCAGTCTGGAGAAGACTCTGAGGAGACCTCGTTGTGGCCTTCCAGTACCTTAAAGGAGCCTACAAGAAAGCTGGTGATGTAAATTTTTTTGCATGTCAGGTAGTGGTAGGACTAGGGGGAATGGTTTCAAACTAGAGGAAGGTAGATTTAGATTAGATTTTAGAAAAAAGGTTCTTCACCATGAGAGTGATGAGACACTAGAACAGGATGCCCAGGGAGGTAGTCAAAGCCCCATCCCTGGAAGTTTTAGGGCCAGGCTGGATGAGGCTTTGAGCAAGCTGATCTAGTGGGAGGTGTCCCTGCCCATGGCAGGGGGGTTGGAACTAGATGATCTTTAAGGTCCTTTCCAACCCTAACAGTTCTATGGTTCTATAAAAGAGTTACGATGTGATTCAGTCTAAACCGAAGTTAATTTGAGTGAGATCAAGTGAAGAGTAAAGAGAAAAGGAAGTAAATCTGTGAGCAAAGTTCCATATTTCAAAGGAGTAGACTTCTAAAACGTAAATAGCTAGTAGCATCAGCTGGAGAGATGGATATGGAAAGGGTTTAATTTCTTGAAACCAGATATCCTAAAAATTTCAGTAGGAAAGAGCTGTAAACTAGGTATATGAATAACTTCAAAGTCATATCAGGAGCTAGACAAGACTGGACTGAAGAATATACTAGCCCTATTTCACACAATTTGCATGAGCTACAACCTGAACTCAAAGAAAAAAATTTCAAAACTGGATTACGTACAGCACGTAATACAAGTATATCTGGGGCTGGAAAACTTTTGTAAATATCAAATGTCACACAATTACAGAAAGCCTCGGTGGTAATAATCTAATGTTAATAACCTTATTAAAAGTTTAAGCCAAATGTCTAGTGGACTACTTTTGCAGTAGTTAAATGTTTAGCATCCATTTGGGTAACCTGCTCTTGAGAGATTTAAATGCTGAGATACACAAGTCATAAACTAAAGGAAAAAAAAATAGGAAAAATACAGAGTCAATAAAATAAAATTTTACAGTAAAATATAATTTTACTGGGTCATAATTCATCTTAGTTATTGTTATACAGCATTGTATGTCTTCAGAATATGTAAAACATTACAAATGAAAATGTTCATGCCCTGTAAAGAAGATGGAGTTTTTTTATTTTGTAAGAGAATAATGTGGTCAGAGTTGGACAAGTAGAATGAACTGTTGAAACTTTTAGCAGTATGACTTCTGCTCTTTCTCCATTGGCAAGAGTAGCATGAAAGCTCTGAAACAAGTTCTGATATTCCTACTCTGAAAATGTGGAGAATGTGAAGAGAGAAAATCAACAAAATAATTAGTATTTTATTGTCTGGAGAAACTGTTTGTAAAGAAACCCTAAAGGCTTTTTCTCCTAATAAGGAAACCTATTCAGATGTAACTTTCTAATCTATACATATGTTTCTGTGCATGATAAAACCACAATGAATATGTCTGGCAATTCCATCTTTCCAGTTTTATCTTCTAATGATTTTTAAAACTGTTTAGTGGAGCAGACTGAGTTTGATCTTCACTTATACAGACATCCCATTATACAGCCACTGAAAACTATTATGAGAGAATGTTTAAATCTTTCTTCCTACAGCAGAAAAACATAACATACAGTAACTTAAACTAGAAATTCACTTTACATATACTAGAAATATAGAACAATTTTAGTTTGATTTTTTTTCCATAATGAGGGCAACTATCCATCAGAAATCTTAACTCAAGATGTGAGGAACACTGAATTATTACTGAAAAACTCTGTAGCAGACATACTGTACCACAACCAGAAATTTGCAGACTTCAAGCCAGAACCTCTTGACTATTGTGATGCAGAACATTATGTGAAATTCTTACAATAGTCCTTAATATCTGTGGTCCTTTATATGTGGACCATGCCAGCAGGCACAACAGAACCCCATGCCATTTGGCAGCACTGCCTATGTGGGATCTTTCACAAAGGAAAAGCTGAGCTGTAGAGGGAGGGGTACTCCGTTCTTTCCTGGGAGGGTCTGAGGGTATGTTGACAGTAGCTGCTTTCTTTCTGGAACAAAATTCCTTCCTTTTTAAATATGAAAGAGCTGATTTCCTCTCTAAAAAAAGGACTTTTAAGCACTTAATATATAACCACCAGAACCCACTGATGTGCAAATGAGGAGGAAACAAATAAAATAGGAAAGACTCTGCTAAGAAGAAAAGGTAAAGCTGAGAACTTCCAGGACTTCAGAGAGAGAGTATTTGGGAAAAAAAGACTGTAACAAATTATGGCAGAAGTTCTGAAAGTTGCTATGACACAAGGAGCAATTGTCTGATAATTGGCTCAAGATAGATTACTTTTTTGTAGAATTTGAAAACTGCCAATGATCATTTTTTATGAACTCCCTCTTTTTCAGGAAGTACCTGAAGGAACTCACTAACAGTGTTTCTTAGTTATTTTTCACTGATAACAGATGATGCCTAAAACTGATTCCCAACAACATAAATGAGGTCATAGCATAATTTATATTTGCAGGCTGGAGATCATCATATCCAGCCTCCACTCAGAGCACAATGATCTCCAAGGTTACACCATGCTCCTCAGGATCTTGTCTAAACCAATTTTGATTATCTTAAAAAAATGGAGATTGATCCTTAAATAGCCTACATTAATATCTCCCTCTGATATAAAAATAAGAATCAATATTTCTAAGAACACACAGAAAATGTTTACCTAACATTTACGCCAGTATTCATGTCCATACCACTGTAGACAGAATGAAAAAGAGGCAATGGAATGTGTCTCTTCAGAGGCGATCTCAGTAACTTCCATTTTATTGTAGTGCACGCTCATTAACATTTTAATGAGCAGATCAGAGATCCTCAAGACTCCTTGGATGTGATAACACCTCTATTCCTTGTCAAAAGAAGCACTGATGCCCAGAAAAGAGAATCTTTGACGTAATATGCTTCATATTGTCAACATTTGATGACTAAACTGAGGCTTGCAGATTTTCTTTTTGCAGAAATAACATTTATCATCTTTGTATCTCTATATAGATCAATAGGTGGTCTGACTAGAAATCTGAACAGCAGATCCTGCCTGTTAATGTAGTTGTGCTTGAGTTCCTTGTTGTATTGATAGCATGTTTCAAATCACAAAAAACAGCATTTAGATTAATTGCTGTTATGTTTGTTAGTGTGCAGTGATTATGATTCAGTGGCTTAGGCCTTTTTCAGAACAATTGGAAGTGATAAATTTGGCTCAAGAAAAGATGGTGCTGAGCTCCAAAGACAAGAAAATTATGTAACTTGTCATTGAGAAACTCACTAGTAACAATTCTCAGTGATGCAGAGCAACTGAGTAATATAAGCAGCCATGTCCTTTTCAGACTGTAAGTTTCACCTGTGAAGTTGAAATCTTTAGACATTGATGGATAAGGTAGACATGAAATGCATCTTTGGCAAGGCTATGACTTCATCACATTTACTTACTTATTGTGCCTCATTTGCCTATTATTACTTTTACTTATAGTGCCTGATTAGCAGTTATCTTGCTCACAGAGTAAGGAGGGAACAGCCTGTTCAGGAGTTTTTCTTTTGTTTGCTTTAAGACAATACAGTCTTTCTAAAATGTATCTCCAATGCAGATCAACTTTAGTCTATCAGGCTACCCAAGAACTGCTGTCTTAGATACCAAGCGGGCAGGCAGGTTATTTTAGATTCTGCAGTGGCAATTCTTATGTATCAAGTAGGTAAAGTCACACCCAAGATCATTCCCTACTGCTCCTAGGAATGGCTCCAGAAGTTCTACTGCTGCCTGTTATCAGCAGTATGTAAACCTTGTCACCAGAATTTTCAGAGCATGTTTATGAAGCACAATTGCTAGAGTCTTGAGTGCACTAATAAGCCTTAATGATCCATACCAGTCTAATTTGGGGCTTTCACCCCTGCCTGCCACTGAGGAGTTCAGGAATTCCATTTCAACTTTGTGCCTGCAGTTCCAATCTAACCTATGTCACCAGAGTGCCTTCCTCTGTTCAGCCACAGTCATGTCTGTTTATAGACATAGACTGTGTTGATCAGGACCCCGATCTTCAGACTGACTTCCTGGCTTGACCTTGACCTGCCTCACCACCACAAACTTGCCTGATGATCTGGATTGAGCCTGGCTGCCATCTTTGGAACTGCCTCTACTGCCACGGTACTTCTCCCTGTCAGTGAAGTCACTGTGCCCAGCCTGCATTGTGGCCACCCTCAACTCTAGAGGAAGACCTAGAGGAAGCAAAAAAGCCAAAAGTCCAGTGATGGACAGGCAAGACAGTAGTAACAAGCAGTTCCTAGCTCAAGCCAGGAAACCAAGTTAGCAGGACAGGCCCAGCAAGGTACTTGAACTTCATCAGGTTCAGCCTTAGTTATCATGATATGACAGTGACCAGGGAAAGGACCCAAGCTTAAATGGAGCTCCCAAGTGAAGGGAGGAGGCTCCAAATGAGGCTTCTCCTCTCTCTTGCTTACACAGCTCCTTTCACCCAAGTCTGTTCCAAGCTAACAGTGTTGCACCGAGGTTATTCTTGAACACAGATAGCCAGCCCTCAAGGAGGGGATAAGAGGTTGTGGAGGCAGTAGATGCACTTGAGCTCTGACAACAATCCACATGACTGAAACAACATGGGATTTGTTGCCAGCAAAATGGACAGTAGCAAGCAAAAAAGATCTGAAAGAAAAGATCAGCCAAGAAAACCTATCAAATAGTGTCTGCATCAAGACCATCGCTTCCATGTGAGTAATTTTTAATGTATGCCAATTGTGATTTAAAACCTTCAAGAGTATCCTAAACTTTCCCAGGTAAAATGTTTCTGTGGTTTACTGCTCTTACTAAACAGATGAAGTTTCTTTAATATTACAGTATAAAATGAACAATGCTGCTGTTGATTGTGGAAATCTAGGTCTTATCCTCTGAAGAATTGATAATATAAATTAAATGCATAATAATCAAAATAAAATGAACATTTACAGCTAGTCTGAGAGTTAGAGGAAAGAGATGGAAAGCTACTGGCAGGAAGGAAGAAGTGCCTACGGAAAGCATTATTTTCAAACAATCTATTTCTGAGCGTCTGTTTTAATTTCACAATTTTCTAAGTGTATTTTCATGTTATGATAAAGTTCTGCATCTTATCTCCCATTCTGTTTTAGTATTAATCATGTTTGGGCAAAAGAAGAACAGTGACATAAAAAAGGAAAAGGAAATTTAATTCAGTGGAAGGATTTGAAGCATATATATTACTTTTTCTTCACATATCTTTTATAACTTTCACAACAATTCTTGAGATTGTGTATAATTCAGCATACCATTTTCTACAGGAGGAACACAAGTTATTCCAGACCATATTGGATTATCTAATACAGTTAGTGGCAGAAAGCATCCATGAGCAGTGACGAGTTGTAAATAATTTAAAAGAAAGTGCAAAAGAAAATTCACAGCTGGAATGATGACTGTGGCATAAAACAGCCTCAAGGGAGGACATACAGCTTTATCCGAAATCAAGGCCTTGTAAAGGCTTCTCAGGAGCAGCTTCTTAAACCACATTTATTAAAGGATATTTACTAGAGTTGTCCTTCTAAGATCACAGAAGCCATCAATTACAATTACATAAAGGGTATCTTGAATGACTTCACTGATTTGTCACCAAGGCAGTTTTCAGAACAGAATATGGTTATAAATAACTGTTTTAAATTGTGATTCCTGCAAAAATGCTTTTTGCAGGAAAATCATACTAGAATTATAAATACCAATAGTGCTTTAATTTACTATTGTATCCTTCAGCAGGATGAAGGCACTTAGTATAACCTCTTACATTCTTTCCTACTTTTTGTTTTAGATGTTTACCTAAGACAACTTGAAAATTTTAAGAAAACAAGTTATTACTTCTAGCAAATTGATTGATAGTACTGAAATCAAAACCATCTTTAGAAGGTTCTTGTGTTTCTACTGTTACATTATTTGAACACTACATGAATCTCCAGAAATGGTACTAATACTGTTTTATAGACAGGACGATATAACAGCACAGAGAGATAGTGTCATCTGCAAGAAGATTCTAGACACCTTCCTGAATTTAGTTTCTTATTCACTAAGTCATTTTCCCCTGACTAGTATTTTATTCATCCTTTTGACTGTCTCTTTGGAAATGCATAGATTTTTCTTTTGCCTCAAATCAGAGGTTAAGTTTAAATTTGGGATTTCTGAATTAGAGTGTAAGTGCCATCATATGAATATTTGAAATGGAATTAATAATTTCCCATCATGAATTCCTAAATACTGGGTGAGTCTTACTCTAACAGAACCTTAGATGAAAACATTTTATGATCAGTATTGTTTGGGTAAAGAATTTTCAAAATTAAAAAGGTGAGAAGAGTAAATCTTGTGACCTAACTCTTGTACTCATTAATTTCCTTCTAATGTTAATTCTACTGGTGGAAAAAAATCTTTACTCTTAACTGTAGAAGAAGCTACTGTTCAGCAGCAGATGCCTCTGATTTTTTCAGAGGCACATTCAATAAAACTGTTGAACAAGTTGGGGATTTTTTTTGTTTGTTTGTTTGTATTTTTATTATTTGGCCCAAAATTATTTTCATGTCCCTTACTATTAGCTAAAGAAGTCTATGAAAACACATTTAAGCAAAGTTTACATTGCTCTGGAGGAGTATGCTCATTGTATGTCATTCTCCCAACATGAAGCTGATCTGTGGATTCATTTGCTTCTGGGTGTTTCTGTCATGTTCAGTATAAGACTCTAGAGCTGGCTGTGTAATAGTAAACCTCTGTCCCAGGGGAAAGTAGTTTAGTGAGATGACTGGAAATTCAGATGAAGAGGGGTATTTCAAGGCTCATTTGGGTTTATGAATTAAACCCAAGCCAAGAAGGCCAATAAATTTATGAATTTATCAGTTAAATGGTAAGTAAAATAATTTGCACCCCTCTCTCCAAGGTGTGACTGTATTGGGTGCCTCCTAGTAACTCCTGGTACTCCAGGCCTGAGCAGCTGGTACATTAGCAGGAGTATGCAAGGGAATCTGCCAAAGTGCCCTGTGCCACCCTGTGCTGTGTGATAGATGGTGTTATGACTGACATAGAATTCCAGTTTGTCAGGAGAAGTATGAAGAATGACTTGTGCAATGAAAGTGCAATGTGACAATGAAAGGCACTGTGGCATGGAACAGATGAGAAACCTCTGCATGAATGGCATCTCTGCAGTTCACAATAGGAAAATCCATCTGGTGTTTTTCCAATGCTATGTAATAAAGCAGGGTTCCCAGCATCTGAAGTGATTTAAGATTTACTTGCTATCTATATTCTTTTTATTCCGTCTTACTACAGCTAGTATGTTATTACATCATTTGTTTTGGGCTCTTTCCTACTGAGATCCAGAGAGAATGCTGCACTGTCTCTCTCATCACTTTTGCCTCCCCAGTGCAGAACAACCCTGAAGCTGATAGGATCCTGTGCCTTGACTATCACAGACTCTGGTTACCAGGGGATAACCAGAGAGGAGAAACTACTTAGGAATATAGTTAGGTTGTGTAGAAAGAAAATTAGAGAGAAAAAGGCACAACTCAAACTGAATCTCACCACCTCTGTGAAGGATAACAAAAAGTCCTTCTACAGATACATCAGTAGCAAAAGGAGGGGCAGGGAAAACCTCCATTCTCTACTGGACATGGGTGGAATATAGTTATCAAAGATGACGAAAAGGCCAAGGTATTTAACACCTTTGCCTCAGTTTTCAACAGTATGACAGGTTGTCCTGAGGACAGCTGCCTTCTGGAACTTGTAGAAAGAAACAAGAATCTGAACAGCCCCTCTGTAATCCAGAAGGAAACAGTCAGTGAACTACTGAGCTGCTTGGATCCCCACAAATCTATGGGACCAGATGGGATCCACAAAAGGGTGATGAGGGAGCTCGCCAAGCCTCTCTCTATCATCCACCAACAGTCCTGGCTCACTGGGGACATCCCAGATGATTGGAAGCTGGCGAATGCCACGCCAATCCACAAAAAGTGCTGGAAGAAGGACCTGGGAAACTCCAGGCCTGTCAGCCTGACCTCAGTGCCTGGCAGGGTTATGGAGCAAATCATCCTGGGAACAATCACACAGTACCTACAGGATGGAGAGGGGATTAGACCCAGCCAGCACGGGTTTAGGAAGGGGAGGTCCTGTCTGACCAACGTGATCTCCTTTTATGATCAGGTGACCCGCCTGGTGGCTGAGGGGAAGGCTGTGGATGTGGTCTCCCTGGACTTCAGCATGGCCTTTGACATCATCTCCCACAGCATTCTCCTGAAAAAGCTCTCAGCCCAGGGCTCAGACAGGACCATGCTGTTCTGGGTAAGGAACTGGCTGGAGGGCCGGGCCCAGAGAGTGGTGGTGAATGGTGCTGCATCCAGTCGGTGGCCAGTCACTAGTGGTGTCCCCCAAGGATCAGTGTTGGGACCAGTTCTGTTTAATATCTTTATAGATGATTTAGATGAGGGGATTGAGTCCATCATCAGAAAATTTGCAGATGACACTAAGCTGAGGGTGAGTGTCGATCAGCTGGAAGGCAGGAGGGCTCTGCAGAGGGACCTGGACAGGTTAGAAAGTTGGGCTGATTCCAATGGGATGAGGTTCAACACGGCCAAGTGCCGGATCCTGCACTTTGGTCACAACAACCCCATGGGGAGCTCCAGGCTGGGGACAGAGTGGCTGGAGAGCAGCCAGGTAGAAAGGGACCTGGGAGTCTGGATTGACAGGAAGCTGAACATGAGCCAGCAGTGTGCCCAGGTGGCCAAGAAGGCCAATGGCATCCTGGCCTGTATCAGGAGCAGCGTGGCCAGCAGGTCCAAGGAAGTGATTCTGCCCCTGTACTCAGCCCTGGTGAGGCTACACCTCGAGTCCTGTGTCCAGTTCTGGGCCTCTCAGTTTAGGTCCTGGTGCGGGTCCAAAGGAGGGCAACTGGGCTGGTGAAGGGACTCCAGCACAAGTCCTATGAGGTGAGGCTGTGGAAACTGGGGCTGTTTAGCCTGGAGAAGAGGAGGCTCAGGGGAGACCTCATCACTCTCTACAACTCCCTGAAAGGAGGTTGTAGCCAGGTGGGGGTTGGTCTCTTTTCCCAGGCAACCCTCAGCAAGACAAGAGGGCACGGTCTCAAGTTATGTCAGGGGAGGTTTAGGTTGGATATTAGAAAGAATTTTTTTACGGAGAGGGTGATCAGACATTGGAATGGGCTGCCCAGGGAGGTGGTGGATTCTCCGTCCCTGGAGATATTTAAAAAGAGACTGGATGTGGCACTCGGTGCCATGGTCTGGTAACTGCAGCGGTAGTCGATCAAGGGTTGGACTTGATGATCTCAGAGGTCCCTTCCAACCCAGCTGATTCTATGATTCTATGATACTAGAGCTCTTAAGCAAGTTCATGGCCTAAGCTGAAGGGAATTACACCATACATTATTTTTTTAAGGAACTGTCATGGCACAGGAATCTATAAACAGCTAGTATTTAGAAACATTCCAGAATTGCCTAGAGGAGGTAAGAAAGAAGTCAGAGAGAGCAGAAGTAGCAGAGGTTTCATCTGGGCAAGGTAACAGGACAAGCAGAGGCACTTGAGTGTTGAAAGAATGGCAGAAAGAAGCTGCGGCACGTGGCAGGAAGCTAGTGCTGAGTTTAGAGAAAGGGACATTAAGGAGGCTGCTCAGGTGAGAACAAGTTCTAGGATTTGTCATGCAATGAGAATTAAAATGAAAGTTTCCTCTATGGAACAGTGTTATTTGCAGCCTGGTAAATATGCTTTTTGCCATTACTAGACCATGAGGTTTCAGCTGACTGATAATGTAGGGTTCAGAATTCTCAGAACTAGCCTTTGCCTGAGTTGATAATACTTTGTTTAGCAGTTGTTAGTGGCTAAGAGATTCGTGCCAAGCTAATTGTGCACTTAGAATTTCTAAGAGTCCTCTGTATTATAAAAGTCAGACAAACACAGGTAGTCACTGTGTAACAAATACAGTCCTGTATGTTGACTGTGGTTGTAGGAAGGACATTGCGTGACTTTCTAGTTTCAGTTGGGAATGAGGGAGGAAAAAAAGTGCCAAAAACATACTGTGATAAGAAAATGCATAAAAATAGATTCGTATTTCAAAGAGCTACTTCTTCTAAAGGTACACAGAAATGAATACAGTGCCTCAGATGGTGATTGGATTGATCAGAATCCTCTTTATCCAGGCTAAAATTTGGTGCTCTGTACCTCTTATGTCCTACTTAATGCTCATCAGGGCATATAAAGTATATGTTCCATGGAAGCCTTGTACTGGCTTTGCACAGAATGATAATTTTTAATAATATTGAAATGTTTACTTTCAGAGCTCAGTTGATCTTACTTGCATACCTTCTTGTCACTGTATCCTTCAATCTCCTTGATAAGTGTCTTATGTCTCTAGTACACATTTATGTCATTTGCTTCAATGACCTTACTTCACAACTTACTCCAAATGTTTACTACTCTTTGAACAAAGTAGTTCTGCATGAATTCAGGTGCAGTTAAGTGATAACAATATTGCTGCTCTGTTTTATGAGGCAATAAGCTGGTTCAGCTGAGTAGTTTATCCCAACAAGGGAACCAGAATATTGCAAAGTAAACCACTTACATAGCTCTTTGGCTGCAAAATATGTTTATAGCCAAATGCTTTAAACAAGAAGCAGCCTATTCAAGGCTATATCACAACTGACAATTACTTCCCTGTTGTCCTTTTTAGGCAGCCAGTCACCTTAAAATAGCATGTATCACTGAGCCTTTTGGCTCAGCAAAACCACCCAGTCTGCAACAGTGATTGGACCACTGTAACTGGATCCCCTTGATGCACTGTGCTAGGTCAAAACCTCACTAAAAGATCTTGCAATATTGGTCTTACTGTCGTATTGCTCTGAAGGAGACATGATAATTTCAAATCATAATTGAAATTATGAATTGTCTCTTGGTCCAGCATTTCTCTACTCTGTTAAAAAACTATAGCAAACTTTTTTTTTTTTCCCCTGGCTCACCTTAGTTTATGTGTTAAAATGTATGAGTAAACAAAAGCCTGGTCTGCCAGTTTCTGTTTGAAATGTATCAAAACCCTGACTCCACCAAAATCTCATCAGGTAGCTGAAGATAAAATGTTAATAAGAATGGCTCCTGATAAGCTGTCAGACAGGTAATGCAAATTAGTATCAGATAACAAGAACTGAAGAATTCCTGAATATCACAAGGAAGTCCCCAAAATTGCAAGCCTCTGACAATAATTAATGGGAAAGACAGAACTCTTTTTTTCTGTATAAAAACTCAGAGGGAAAAGGAGAAAATACTTTGACTTGTTCTTCTACTCAGCCTCGGACACACAACTTCAAATTCAACTTCAACCTTCAGCTACAGCTACAGGACAGCCTCAGCAGAAAAGCCAAGACATCCTATTCCCTGCCCACCCCACCAGCAGGTGGAGTGGCAGAGATTCCCTGTGACAGACAGACACAGGAAAACACTTCACGTTTCAACTGGAAGGGTGAAAAAAACCTAATTACCTCTTCTTCTCTTAGCGATTTTTCTCAGAGTGACAGAACAACCGTTATTCTGTTTTTATGTAAAAACCCCTCCTTGCAAACTTGTCTCTCTTTTAAAGGTGGCATCATTATTTTTTCTCTGAAATAAATTTTTGTAAGTTGCCTAAACCATAAAACCTGTTATTTTTGCAAATTCATGTGACGTGTATATGAGCAGAGTCTAGTATCTCCTTGCAACAAAATATAAAATAATAGTTACAGACCGTAACATCTTTAATTGGCATCACAGACAGGATAATCTGAGGGAAATATTGCAGCCTGCACATAATAATCTCGCACCTGATTTGCTAAACTAACTCTTAAAGAAATTTAAATTATAAAAATACAAATTACTTTTAAAATAAAACCAAAACAAAATGAATTTTAAGGCTGTTTTTGCCAGCACTAGTAAGGTTCAGGAAAGGACATTTTCCCCCTATAAGGGGGAAGAATTCCATGAGTGTGCTCTTGTACGTCCCTTCTGGGAGCACCTCAAAGCCCATAAATATACCCCAAAAGAAACCCTTTACAATATGATTTACAAAAACTATAGAAATGGGCTGCCGAGGGCTGCCTGGACAACTGAAAAATCTAGCCATACAAAGCAAGGCTAGAGCTGAAAATTTAAATGAAACTTCACTAATAGGTACAGACTATACTTGGTCTGATTTGGTTAAAGAACTGACAGAGTATGGCCACAAATATGAGGTGCCAGAAGATGATTGTACATCTGTAAAAATTCTTCAAGCCCCAGCAATTGGTAATCATAAACTGACCTATGCAGCTGCCATAGCCATGCCTCCCTGGATTCCTCCTCACCAGCAAGAGGAATCGTGGGGTGAATGGACAGTTGTAAATAGAGAGGGAAGACAAAGAAATAATAATAATTGCCGAAATAGAACGCCTCGAGACAGAAACAATTTCCTACAGGGTGAAATGGGTTGTTTTGCAAAGCTTAAAGAGGAAGCTAAGTGAAAAGGCATCCCTCCCTCACTCTTAAGTCCCAATTTTACACATGGACAGCTAAAATCCCTAATAGAGGAATGGCCCACCAGGTCAAATTCAGGGGGGGAGACCTGGAAACTCACATAATTTGGGAAACTAAAAAGCCCTCTCTCTGCAAACAAAAAGAAAACATCTCTGACAATTGACCATAAAGAAGGGATCCACAAAGAAAGACTCCAGTTGTGAAAAGGGGGAGAGGAAGTTCCTTGTTTGCCTTTTCACTCCATACCTATGTAAAAACCTACAAGTAGCATAGGGTGAAAGTGAAAGTAAATAGGAACTACCTCACCTCTATTAGACCTTTTTAACTCGTATCTGCACTGATATTTCATTCTGTACCTACAAGGCACCAAAACCTGCCTGATATTTGTGGAAATAACATGATGCTAAATGACAAGTGAAAACAGGTTGCCTTGACATACCAGTAGGAGGCAAAAATCTTTTACAACTTTTGTTGCAGAAGACAAGTATCTTGCACATTATTTTAGTCCCAAACCATGGTAGAGATGGATGTCCTCATTGTATTTGAAAATAAGGATCAAGATACTTTGAACTTCAACACATAACGTAACTTCGCTGAATCTGTGAAACTTTTAATAAAATAAACAGACGACAGAGCCTTCAACATTACTACTTAAAATGAAATTTTAGTCTGATTGTATTGGATTGCAAGTATAAAATGGAAATAATGAAGCACTCAGTGAAATTTGAATTCATAATAGTTTTAAACTTCTTTTGTTAACTTTAGAAAAAACTTCAGTCAAACCTTTGTCCCATTATAACCAACAAAGGTTTCATCTTACATTCCAGAAAAAAGCAAAATAATTTTTTGCTTGTTTTTGCTCAGAGGGCCATTCTGATAGATCTAGTCAAAACTGGTGAGGATCTTATTAAAGTGACAGGAAACAAAAATCATTGAAGGAAATAATTCTGCTCACATGTCCTCTCTCTGTCATTTTTATTTAAAACCCCAATTAATTTAATGATCATAATATTGATTTCTAGTTTTTGAAATGTCATATTAGTCACTTAGTTCACACACTGTATTTAATTAGAAAAAAATTTAACAGCTTCAAAAAGCAACAGAGAATAAATTAGAAGATGACTTGTCAGCTGTAGAATTTTGTGACATTTCATTATAAAATCCATATTTTGACTCAGCTAAGCTGATGGCAAGGTTTGTTATAAATCCAAGATGTAAACTGGAATTTTTAACTGATCCTGAGATAACAAGTTTTCATTCTAAAACCATGTAAATCACTGTCTTTTAGAAGACCTGCAGAGCTTATTCATTTTGGCAACATGCTGTTCAGCTGTTTGAGCTGTTTGCTGAGCTTCACCTCTAAAGTTACCATGAGAATGGATGATGTAGACTGAATGATTTAAATTAAAAATTATATTAAGATCAGTAGTATCTGCACATTTATTTCAACATGTCAGTGCTGAAGAACATTGACACAGCAAAAGTTAAGGAATTAAGCGGAATTAAGGAATTTTTAAAAGAGCAATAACTCATGTTGATTTTATTTGTTTTGCTTACAGAGGCAAAGTTTGATTCTGTACAGAGTGAAGATCCTGTATGGCCTCTGTAGACATCTGAAGCTTGAGCAAGCTCAGAAGTAAAGGTGGCATGCAAGATTCATCATGTCCCATCCCAAACCACATGTGAGAGAAAGGGTCACCACCTTTTTGTATCCTGAAGTTAGGCAGCTTATTTTTAAATACTATTTTTGCTCTAATTGCATCCTGTCAAACAGCTTAATGAGTCCTTTTTTTTTTTTTTTTTTTTTTTTGCATCATCATTTTGGCAATCTTGAAGTTTAGAAGAACACTGTACTCAGTTCAAATTGATGCTGACAATGTTTCCCACAGCATTTTCCTTGAGAAATTGGTTTCAGCAGGCATACGCGTTACTGAGTTAAAAATTAGTTGGATGACCAGTCTGTGGTCAATGGAGTTAAATCCAGTTGGTAATGAGTGGTGTCCCCCAGGGCTCAGTACTAGGACCACTCCTGCTTAACATCTTTATTAATGATCTGGATGAGGGGATAGAGTAAATTTGCAGACAACACTAAGCTGTGTGAAAGTGTTCATCTGCCTGAAGTCAGAGGGGCTTTACAGAGTGATCTCTACAGGCTTGACCAATTGGCCAAGGTCAATTGCATGAGTTTCAATAAGGCCAGATGTCAGGTACTGCCCTTTGGCCACAACAACCCCCAGCAGCAGAACAGGAACTGTGAGAAGTGGCTGGAGAGTTGCCCAGCAGAGAGGGACTTGGGTGTGTTGACCTGGCTGAACATGAGCCAGCAGTGTTCTCAGGTGGTCAAAATGGCAAAAGGAATCATGGCTTTTTAAGGAATAATGTGGCCAGCAGGACCAGGGAGGTGATCTTGCCTCTGTACTCAGTACTGATGAGGCTTCATCTAGAGTACTGTGTTGAGTTTTGGGCCTCTCACTCAGAAAGGACATTGAGCTACTAGACTGTGTCAAGAGAGTGACCACAAAGCTGGTGAAAAGTTTGGAGTACAAGTCTTACGAGGGGAGGCTGAAGGAGCTGGGATTGTTTAGCCTGGAGAAGAGGAGGATGAGGAGGATCATTCTCCACAACCACCTTAAAGGAGGTTGTAAAGAGGTGGGGAACAGTCTGTTCAATGAAAAGATAGGACAAGAGGTAATCACAGAATTGCTATGGCTGGAAAAGACCTTCAGGATTATTGAGTCCAACCTAACCCTAACCCTATTTTCCTATTTCTGATGACCAAACACTAAACTATGTCCCCAAGTAGCACATCCAGACAATTTAAAAAAACATTCAGGGTTGGAGACTCAGCCGTCTCCCTGGGGAGCCTGTTCCAGTGCTTAACAACCGTTTCTGTAAAGAAGTTTCTCCTGATATCCAACATAAATGTCCCCTGATGCAACTTGAAACCATTTCCCCTTGTCCTGTCTGCTGTCACCAGTAAGAAGAGACCAACCCCACTCTCACTACAACCTCCTATCAGGTATTTGTAAAAAGTGATTGAGTTCTTCCCTCTTCCCAGCCTCCTTTTCCCCAGACTAAACAACCTAAACAGCTCCAACACCCTCAGTTACTCCTTGTGGGAGATGTTTTCCAAACCCTTCATCAGCTTAGTTGCCCTTCTTTGAACTTGCTCCAACACCTCAATGTCCTTTTTGTATTGAGGCACCCTAAATTGAACACAGTACTTGAGGCACCCTAAATTCACCAGTGCTGAATACAGGGGCAGGATTACTTCCCTAGTCCAGATAGTTACAAAATTTCTGATACGAGCTAGAATGCCATTGGCTCATATTCAGCCAACTGCCAATCAATACAACAAGGTCCGCTTCTGCCAGACAGCTTTCCAGCCACTCTTCTCCAAGCCTGGGATTGGCTTGCCAAAATGCGGGACCTGACACTTGGCCTTATTGAATTTCATACAGTTGGTCTCAGCCCAATGATTCAGTCTGTCCAGGTCCCCCTGTTAAAGCCTTTCTACCATCCAGCAGATTGACACTCCCTCCCAACTTGGTGTCATCTGTGAACTTATTGAGTGTGAATTCGATCCCCTCATAAAGATCATTAATCAAGATGTTAAACAGGAGTTGCCCCAGCGCAGAGGCCTGTGGGACACCACTCATGCCTGGCTGCCAACTGGATTTAACTCCATTGACCACAACCTTCCTTGTCACCAAAGTGAAACAGGTCTGTAGTTAGTAGGATCCTCTTTCTAGCCTTTCTTGAAGATGAGTGTCACATTTGCCAGTGTCCAGTCCAATGGGACATCCCTGGTTAGCCAGGACTTCTGAAATATGATGGAGAGAAGGCTTGGCAATCACATCTGCCAACTCTCTTAGCACTCTAGGGTGTAAATCATAAAGCCCCATCTTGAGTGTCTAGCTTATGTAGCAGGTCCATAACCATTTCCTTATGGATTACATAGGGCCTAATCTGCTCCCCATCTTTGTCTTCTATCCTAAGGGACTGTGTGCCCAGGGAACAGCTAGTCCTGCTATTAAAGACTAATGCAAAGAAATCATAAAATACCTCAGCCTTTTCTTGATCACTCTGTATCTAATAAAGGATGGAGGTTCTCTCTCTCCTCTTGTTGATATATTTATAGAAACATTTATGTGTTATTTTTCACCACAATGGTCAAGTTTAGTTCCAGTTGGGCCTTGGCCCTTCTAACTTTCTCTCTGCACAGCTCCACTGCATCTTTGTAATCCTTGCAAGTTGCTTGTCCTCTCTTCCACAGATCATAAACTTTCTTTTTGTTTCTGAGTTCCAGCCAAAGCTCTCTCTTCAGCCTGGACAGTCTCCTTCCTCATTGACTTGTCTGGCATGACTTCAGGATGGTCAGCTCCTGCATCTCTAAGATTACCTCCTTAAAGTATGCTCAACCTTCCTGGGCTCCTACGTACTCTAGAAATTCCTCTCTCAACCATGGTCTGGAAGAGATCAAAATCTGCTTTCCTGAAGTCCAAGGTGGCAGTTCTGCAGACTCCGCTCCTTGCTTTGCTAAAAATCAAAAACTTTATCATCTCATGGTCACTTTATCCAGGACTGCCTCCAGCCATTACAGCCCCTACAAAACCTTCTCTATTAACAAACAGCAGGTCCATGAGTGTGCTTCCCCTTGTTGGCTCCCTCACCATCTGCAACAAGAAGTTATCTCCTACACATTCTAGGAACCTTCAGGACTGTTCCCCTTCTGCTGTAGTATGGGAGCTTGAAGTCCCCCATTAGAACAAGAGGTAGAGATTGTGAGAGCTTACCCAACTGTCTGTAAAGTACATTATTCACTACTTTATTCTGGTGGTCTGTAGCAGACTTCCATGATGATGTCTGTCTTGTTGACCTTTCCATTTCCCTTGACCTGTATGCTCCCAACCTTGTCATCACCATCATTCATATCTAGAAAATCGTATCTCTTCCTAACATAGAGGGCTACCCCACCACCTCTCCTTCCTTGCCTACTTCTTTTGAAAATTAGTTCTTTTGAAAATTAGTTCATAGACTAATAAAATAATAGCATTTTAACCATGTTTCTGTTTCATCCTACCATGTTTCTGTGATGGAAACTATATAATAGTTTTCCATCTGCACCATAGCCTCCAGCTCCTCCTCCTTGTTACCTATGCTGTGTGCATTAGTGTAGATGCACCTCAGCTGGGCCTTCTTTTGGGTAAGAAGCCCTAATACCCTCTAGAACGTAATCAGAAGTTTCTGAAATAACCAACCTCTCACCAGTTCTTTTGTTCCTCCTGCCACATGTAATTGCCTTTATCTAAGAGAGCAGCAAGAAGTTGTCACGTGACAACTTTCTGTTTGACGGGAAATAATGAATAGACTTTTTTTCTCTGATAAGAAAAAAATCTGTAATAGCTCAAATGACTGAAAGAGAAGAATGTCTTCTACAGATGGGAGTCTGCACAGTATGTGAATGGATGTGAGGCTCATTTGATGCTGCATCACTTGGGGTTTCAGAATGTGAAGTGAGATAGGATTATCTGTACTATTCTTTCCTTCAGTGTTAGCTCTATATAAATAGCATTTTAAAAGATGTCCTAAAGCACATCAATGCCTTTCTTACTGGATTTATAACTGACAAGCACCTACTGGTGCAAAACAGCTCCCAAGTGTAAGAGAGATATGGGTATACTGGAGTGAGTCTAGTGAAAAGCTTCGGGCATCTGCTGTACAAGGACAGACTGAGACAGCTGCAGCTATTTAGTCTTGAAGGTCTTAATGCATATTAATATCCTGTGGGAGAGAATAGAGGGAACCAGCATCTCCTCAGTTTTGTCCTGTGACAGGGCGAGAGTCAATGGGCACAAACTGAAATTCAAGAATTTCCATTTAAACATAAGGAGAAATTAAGTTTGAGAGTGATTGAGCACTGGAACAAGTTGTCCAGAGGTGGTGGAGTCTGTCTTTCATAGAATCATAGAATCATAAAATCATAGAATTGGCTGGGTTGGAAGGGACCTCAGAGATCATCAAGTCCAACCCTTGACCCACCGCTGCGGTTGCCAGACCATGGCACTGAGTGCCACATCCAGTCTCTTTTTAAATATCTCCAGGGACGGAGAATCCACTACTTCACTGGGCAGCCCATTCCAATGTCTGATCACCCTCTCCATAAAGAGATTCTTTCTAATATCTAACCTAAACTTCCCCTGGCACAACTTAAGACCATGCCCTCTTGTCTTGTTGAAAGTCATCTGGGAAAAGAGACCAACCCCCACTTGGCTACAACCTCCTTTTGGGGAGTTGTAGAGAGTGATGAGGTCTCCCCTGAGCAGCCTCTTCTTCAGGCTGAACAGCCCCAGCTCCCTCAGCCTCTCTTCATAGGGTCTGTGCTCGAGTCCTTTCACCAGCCTGGTTGCCCTCTTTTGGACCTGCTCTAGGACCTCGATATCCTTCCTGAACTGAGGGGCCCAGAACTGGACACAGGACTCGAGGTGTGGCCTCACCAGGGCTGAGTACAGGGGCAGAATCCCTTCCCTGGACCTGCTGGCCACGCTGCTCCTGATACAGGCCAGGATGCCATTGGCCTTCTTGGCCACCTGGGCACACTGCTGGCTCATGTTCAGCTTCCTGTCAATCCAGACTCCCAGGTCCCTTTCTACCTGGCTGCTCTCCAGCCACTCTGTCCCCAGCCTGTAGCGCTGCATGGGGTTGTTGCGGCCAAAGTGCAGGATCCGGCACTTGGCCGTGTTGAACCTCATCCCATTGGAATCAGCCCAACTTTGAAGGCAGTCAAAACTTCATTGAATGTTACACTGGGCAATCTGCTGTAGCGACCCTGTTTTGAGCAGGCAATTAACTACATGATCTCCAGAGGTCCCTTCCAACCTCAGAATCTGAAAGGAAAAGATTTTGAAGTCAGGTTAATTTTTCAAGTGTCTCTAAAACATACACTTAATCTGTATCTGCCTTAAAATGGTAAATGACTGTTTTAGATATTGATGTGAACACTTCATTTTTTATTTATAAGTCAACTATATTGATGGTTTTTGCTTTGCACATTTTAATTTCACTACCCCATTTTTAGAAATGGATATGTCAACAAATAAGAATTAACTTTTAGCACTTGATCTGCACCTCCATGAATAGCAGGTTTATTTACTTACATCTTTAAACATGACAAATATTCATTTAAGACATGCAGAGTTACTAAGTGATTAGAAATTTACAATATTTACTTTTGTGTAATACAAATGTCTTTTATTGAGTGCTTAATGAAGCCTTTATAACTTCTTTCCAGATGTTCCTTTTTTTCTGGGAAGAAAGTTTTTTACCTGACATTAGAAGTTTTGGGAACTTGGGAATTAGGTAGATAGCATAGACCTGCTGGAGAAACTGCACTTGTATGTGGAAGCTATAGACAACAAGGTGCTTTCTGCTGAAAATTAACCTGGGCAGGTGTAGTGTGTGGCTGTGTGTCTGATATTCATCCAGCTAGTTAACAATTTCAATTCTTTGGCTTTTCTGAAGTCATGTATATAAAATTAAATTTTTGGAAGCATCCAGAACTCGAATACTATTCCAGTCTATCAAAATTTCTGATCTGTATTTTTTGAAGTTAATCTCAATGTAATAATTTATAGCATCATACCAAAAGTTACTCAACCTTATTATTTGCATACAGTAATCCTGATTCCTAGATAAGCAAACTGTATTAGAATGCTGGATGAAATTATGTGACTGCACGCTAAAATAGAACAACCCCTGTTATCATAGAACTAGAGGTATCTTCACTGTCATAACGGTTCTCTATTTCACTTGGTAAGCATCACAAGTAAACAAACGTTCAGCCCCAACATGCTATTTGAATTCTGGGTTGACAAAACATGCTTACTTCAACACAGCAATGTATTTCCGTGGAGATTTCTGTGTGGGTACCTTTGGGCATGCTCCATTGGTCCAAACATTAATATAATATGTCATGGAAACATGTCTCTAAGATAAAAGAAAATTACAGGAATACCATGTAGGTGGGCACCTTTTTGAAATTAGTCTGTTATCTGGATCCATATGATTCAGATCCAAACATGTTCTCTTACCCTGATGGAATTCTTGGATCTGTAATTAAGATTGTGTCATTCTGAGCTCAGGTGGGTAGCCTCTTTTATTTTGTAGTGTCCTTAAGTATTTAAGAGTTATTTTCTCATAATTTAAAACTTCTCAGAAAATTGTTATGCCATAGTGGTCTTTAGAAAGGCATGAAGGTTTCATTTTCAGCGGGCAGGCATGTATTCAGCTTTGAAGAATTTCACGCTAGGTTTTTCTTTCTTCTTTTTCTGTTTTTGAGTAACAGTTCAGCTTAAGAAAGTGGTTGACAGCTGAATTGAAATGTACCATATTCATTATAATGAATGTGCCAGTATCTACATGGGTGTATTCATCCATGTGCAGTAGGATTTGATATGACTTGAATGATATTGGAAGGTTTCTTGTTAGTAGAAATAATAAACCTTCAATATTGGGAATTTAAATTACTTTTTAAAAAGATTTTAAAATTTTGTGTTAAATTTACCTTGATTTCATGAGGAATTTAAGCTTATGCAAACATATGATTGTATTTGCATGTTTTGACAGTTTTAAAAATTTATCTCAATTATTATAGTTTCAGTCTAGTGAAATCAAGCATCTGAATTAAGGACGAAAACTGTTAAGATTCCACTGAAAGTGTAGTTTGCACTCATCTCTTGTTATATGTGTAGAACATATGGAAGTCTACTTCTTAGATGATGATTTCCCCCTTTCTCAGGTTCTCTCTCTCAGGTTATGTTTTTCACATATAATTTAACTAAAAATAATTACATCAAACACACAAAGACATTTAAAAGTATTTCATGCTCAGTGAAATAATTCCTAATTTTCTTGTAACTCTACACAAGAGATGGGTAGTCCAGGGAAGAGAAGACTCATTTTAAGGAGCAAATAGTGAGGCTGAGACTTCCTAGCAAAAGGAATTCAACACATACCAAAAGAAGCAAGCAGAAAGAACAATGGGAAATACTCCAGTATAAGAGAAGACAGGGAAACTGAGCTATAAGAGAAATAGAGTGGCTTTTGGTTTTTTTTATCATGATGTTTCAGAACTAAAAGGAATTTCATCAATAATATAAAAATAGAAGCAGCAACTAGGAGAAGTGAAGACTTTTACTGGTTGTGTGACTGCAAGTCGAATTCTTCCTCAGCATTACTACAGAGAAAACACATTGCATGCTGAGTCCTTAGGAGACTCTTGAAAGATGTCTGTCTCGAGAATGCATGGGCAAACAGATTTCAAATGATATAATGGCAAAATATTTTCTATTGTGAACATCTTTAAGTATTTGGGTTATTGACAGGTTGTTTGCATTTTTGAGTTGTGTAGTATTTTGTTACATTAACTGCAGGATTATGACAACGCTACACTTTTTGTTATGGATCATGGATATTCCTTTTTTCACATCCCAGTCAAAAGCCCCTGTATGCAGACAACCTGACTTGGACAAAGGTCTAATAACCATCTGCAGATGCTGAGACTTTTCCCTTTTTTGCTAATTAGGAAGTAGGGGATTAACTGATTGTGGAGGTTGTTGAGTTTATTTGGCAAGTTACATTAAGGATGTACTAAGATGTGGAAGTGGTCTAGCTCTTGGACAGTTAAAAGGTAAAATGCTCCTAATAATTAGGTAAACGTTGCTATCGTTCTCATTTTTAAAGTACAGTTATTGAAAATTGATTGTTCAGTTCCTCTTATTTCCACTACAATGGCCCAAAAACTGAAGCAGAAATATCTACTTTTCTGATTTGACATTTTAAAAATTAAAATCTTACTCTTGATTTCTCAGCAGCACTTTGTGGATTAACGAAAATATAGAAATAAAGGCTTTTAAACCAGAAGCCTAAGGAGAATAAACAGAAAACACACTATAAAATATCTAAATCATTTATTTTGCTGAAAATCATGAGAAATTATGTGCAAGTTAAATGGGAGGAATTTTTTTAATTTTTTATTTAGTCCTGGATCTGTAAAAACAAACACACAAATAAATAAATAAGTCTTCTCCCTTTTTTGTGGAAGACAATAATATTACTTTCAGTACATTTTTGTGCTAGAGAACTGTTGAATGCATGTGCATAATCCTGATATTTTCTTTAAATTATGCACTTAGCAGAAGCTGGTTTTAAGTGTGTTTATTACAACTATCATTACCTTACTTTCTGCAGGACAGAAAATCAAAATCATTCTTTAGTCTTTCTTATTTGCTTTAGACTTCAAAATTGCCTTGACTATTGCCCACCTATTAATTTCACAATATATGTCTTTTTCATTACTTTTATATAGCACACCATATGCTTGCGATCATTTCTGAAACACCATTATTGTCAGTCTGACTTCTGTGCATGAGAACTGATAGCTAATGTTAAAAGAATAATTAACTAGTATCTTGTTCCTGGTTTTTTTTCAACTAGGAAACTCAATTTGCTAAAATAGCTAAATGTGACAGTCCACTTATTCAGGATGAAGTACCAAAGGATATGACGTGATCTTGAACTGGATTCAAAATAGGTGGCAGGACTTTATACCCTCTGCCTAATTCCTATAAACTTTGTGGTATTCTGCCTTTCATGTGTTCACATTGCATTTGCAAAACACTTTCTCTCTGTATTTATGACTTTTTCCTAAGCTGATTTTATCTCTTACTTGGACACCTTTCTGCTTTGACAGGTCTGTTTCTTTGGGCCTCATTACAGTATTTGTTTAAATAACTCTGGCTGCCTGAACCTCCTGCAATAGAGTGATCAGATGCAGGCTACTATGTTAGGCTGCGAAATGGTTTTGTGTTCCTGCTGAGCAACCACCTCTTACTGATTTTATTTTTTCTCACTTTTTTTTTTTGAAGGTAGCTTTGTTTCTAGAGCACTAAATACCAACTTGCCTCTTACATCTTTATTAGATAGTTACTGCCACTGAATTAATACTCCATTGTACTCCTATGTGCATCACATTTAGTAAAGAAGGAGCCAGATTCCCAGTTGGTACAGACTCATGCAGCTCAAAGTCCAGACACCCTGGCTTGACAGCAGTTTCAGACTTAAGGAAGTGCCTGCTCACAGCATTTCTCAGAGACCTTATTATTTTCCTGGGAGAATCTACATGCAAGGAAGTGGAACCAGGTCAGCTGAGTTAGCAACACTTGAAGGCAGCAAGGTAACAGATGTGACACTCAAGTGATGGCCATCACATACAAAAAGGTAGCTTATTGAAACCTTCTAGAGCATTGAAGAATAGAGCATTAAGTGGATGCATTTTGACTAACTTAGACATGGTGGTTTAAACAAACAGTGAGAGAAAAAAAAAGACAGTAGGCAACCTATTGCTTAAAGAAATGAAGTCTTCAATATCTCAGTTTCTAAATATAAGGGTGAGGATTCATGTCAAAAGGTCAGATTTAATCAGAATAAAACTCTTATTTAATTTAAATAAATAATTTTAAACCAGTATCAAGTAAATAGAAAACCAAAGTTTCAGGGACACTATCCTTCAATTTGACACTGTCTCACATGACATTCTGGTAATTAAACTGGAACAATATTAATGGAGCACTAAGTGGATGAGGACCTGGCTGCATGGTCACACTCAAATAGCTGTGGTCGGTGGCTCATTGTCCAAATGGAGATCACTGAGAACTGGTGTTCCTCAAGTGTCAGCACCAAGACTGGTGCTGTTTAACATTTTTGTTGGTGACACGGACAGTGGACTTGAGTGCACCCTCAGCAGGTTTGATGACAACACCACACTGTGTTGGAGGGAAAGGATGCCATCCAGAGGGACCTTGACAGGCTTGAAAGGTGGGCCCATGAAAACCACATGAAGTTCAACAAGGACAAGTGCGAGGTCCTGCACCTAGGTTGAGGCAATCCCCAAAACAAATACAGATCGAGTAGAAACTGAGTTAAACATAGCTCTGAAGAGAAAGACCTGGGGGTGTTGGTTGACAAGAAGCTCAACATGGGCAATCCTCGGTTGTGACAAAAGAAGAGTGGCCAGAAGTTTAAGGAAGGTGATTCTCCCCTTTGACTCTACTCTCATGAGACCCCACCTGGAGTACTCTGTCCAGTTTTGGGGCCCCCAACATAAGAAGGACATAGACCTCTTGGAGCAAGTCCAGAGGAAGGCCACAAAAGTTATCATAGGGCTGGAGTACCTTTCCTACAAAGAGAGTCTGAGAAAATTGCAGTGGTTCAGCCGGGAGAAGAGGAGGCTCCAGGGAGACCTTGTATGGCTTTCCAGTACCTGAAGGGGGTCTATAGGAAATATGTCTAAGGATTTTTTACAAGACTGTGTAATGATGGGACAAGGGGAATGGCTTTAAATTAGAAGAGAGGAGATTAAGGTTAGATATTAGGAACAAATTCTTTATAATAAGGGTGGTGAGACCTTGGAACAGGTTGTTCAAGGAGGCTGTGGACACACCCTCCCTGGAAATGTTCAAGGCCAGGCTGGATGGGGTTTTGAGCAACCTGATCTAGTGGGAGGTGTCCCTGCCCATGCAGGGGGGTTGGAACAAGATGATCTTTAAGGTCCCTTCCAACCCAAACCATCCTATGGTTCTGTGAAGTCTACAGAAACAGAAAGAGAGTATGTGGTACTTCTTAAAAATTGGAAGACATTCAAACATGCCACAGACTTTCAGACATACAGAAGTCAAATTTACATTTCAATTTTAATTCTAATCTAGACTTCATACCTGACCAGCTTTCCCAGTAGTTAGTTTAGGCCTTTTAAGTTAAAGAGAAAATTAGATTCTTTCCCTCTGTTGTGAATGGTACCAGAGATATTTCTGGAAGCAGACATGGCATGTAAACTTTAGAGGGTCAGGTTTACAGGCAGGACAGTTTCCAAATTTTTGCCACTATTTCTATGTAAGCTTACATTAGGGCACCTATACACAATTTTATTTCATAACTACAATAAGAATAACTATGCAAATTATATTTCTTAAAGTGCTTTGTGGTCTAGAAGGTAAAAGACTAGAAAAAGTGGGTCTATCATATGAGTTTTGTACTAGTAAAATAACAGTTTAACATAAAAATTCACAGATTTATATGTATAAGTAAAAGAAATCCTGTTTATTATTATGTGTATTTTAAGGAAAAAAGTGTAACTTGTATGATAAAAATGTTTACTTTTAATAGTTTTTGACTGTTGAATATGTCTTAATTTTCATACAATTTCTAAATGTTATGAATGAAAGCAGGTATCAGTTTCCTAAAAGCAATGCTTTGTAAGTTTCCTAAGAGTAATGCTGTCTTTTACAGTATAAAAATACATGTAAAGCTTTACACATCTTTACATTTCAGTAATATGTCAGTTTAATTGTCAGCATTTTTGAAATTCCTGCCTGTTTGTGTTTTTTTTTAAATTCTGAAACTTGTCAGATTCTGATGAAAGTGGGCACCACATGTAATCACGCTGTTGCTGCAAAATTCCACATTGCAGATGGCAACTGGAGAAAAACCTTTAAAATTTGATTTTTAAAAATATTTAGCTTTGTTTTACATGTCCCCTCATACAGTCAATAGAAGCTTTACTATTGATGTCAATGAAAAGGAAATTAGAAATTTTTAAAGGGAAAAATCCTGCCTACAAGCTTCAAATTGAATCACTGCATTGTGATAGGCAGTATATATCATCTTTGGATGCCTCTAAAGTCAGTTTATTGTCAGATATAGGGTCAAGAGACAAGTCCTTCCCAAGCACTTAAGTGTCTGTATATTAACAGACACCGTGAAGTAATTTATTAAGAATGAAGACGAACATTTGAATATTTGTAATTATACAGGATGTAAGAAGGAAGTGACCAAAAATTCTCAACTCAGTTGCATTAATTATAGGAAGTGAGGACCTAAGGTACTATTTCTGATTTCTGATCCCCTTGACCTTTTACAGCATGTGGATTTGGACATAGTTTTTAACTTCAGAGTATGTCTGATGTAGACCTGGCTTATTTTGAAGCTTTCAATTTGTATGTGTTTTCCATCTCAAGGTATTCAGAAAAGCTTGATTGACCTGTATATTGCTTCAAGCAGTCTTGTTAGAAAGTCAGAAAAGGATTTTAACCAAAACATGTCTCAGGTGCAGCTTTAAGCTGCATCTTGATTATAACAGTCTATTTTTTTTCCTTAACTGCCTTTCCTTAACTCCCCTGAGTTACAGAGCATGTGTCTCTCAAGTCCATTCCCATGCAACTCAGACCAAGTCTTCCACTGACTTTCAGGCAAGACAGCTGCAGCAGGGGTAAGGTACAACTCCCAGTTCAACGTTTATCTAAAATTAAATGAACAAACAAGAAAATCCTCTTATGGTTGAGCCTATGAGAGGTAGGGCTAAGCCTGGCTGAGAAGAAGAGGAAGATAAGAATGGGAGAGACTAGCAAGAAAACATGCAGAAGGCCTGGAGAAGAATGATAAAGGGAATTTTCCTGAGCATGGCGATGGTTTTTTCTGTTTAAAATCCTACAGTCTAATTGATCACTAGTTGCTGTTTACAGTGTTCATTGATATGTTGGTGATGTGGGTCAGTCAACTCAAAAGAGCTTGACCCAGGCAGTTATGCTGGGTTAGTGCTTAGTAGTGAAAACTAATAATTTCAAATAGGCTATATCTGACCTCAATTTTATACTACAGCACCTTTTTATTTTTTCTGCATCTGTAAATCCAAGAGTGATTGTGTTGTCAGATGCACATTCTATTGTCTTTGATGTGCAAATCTAATTATGTTTTCTTCTGCTTTTTAAATTATGTAAAGGAACGGGGCAAAATGATATTAATAAAAATACTAAACGTCCAATCTGAAATTGGTCCAATTTTTACTTCATTGCACTTCAGCATATCTCTGTTTTGTTATCCATGTAAGAGAGGGACCTTACAGGAGCAGCATAGTCCTTGTTGGAACATAGCAAAGTTACATCACTTTATGTCTGTTAAACAATAATAAACATACCTAAGATGAATGTTGCGAATATTGTTATCACTGCAAACTCTGTGAGGGGGTATTGAAGATAATCACATTGTCACGGAGTGGCAGTAGGTCGACAGGGGCTTCTGGAGGTTGAAATTCTGCAGTCCAAGTAGGTCCAGTTTAAGTGAGATGCCTCAGGGCCATGACTAATTTTTTCCAGACAGAGGTTCCACAACCTCTCTGGGAAAATTGCCCCTGTATTTCATCACTCTTACAGTGGAAATGTTTTCTTTTATCTGTTAATTTCTAACTGTTAATTTTAAGACATCGGATTTTGGGGAAATCACTGAAAGTTACCAGAAAGCCTCCTCTTTCCTTGATTTTTTCAAGCTTTATCCAGTATTTCGATTCACTCAGAGTCATCTGCTGAGAGCTAGAAAACTGCTCCAGGGTGACATTGCTGGAGAATGAAGGAGTTGCCTGCACTTACTGTGTGGCCTTTGTTCTAAAAGCAGTGTGCAATGTATCATAAAACAAACTCTACCGCAACAAACACATTACCTGTACTTGTTCCTTTGACCCTGATTTTTTCTCTGGTAAGAAATTAGTTCTAACTCAGATTTCTGTTCATAAGCAGTAGTTCTAAGGGGCCTTTGCTTTCCATCTGAGATAATCAAGGTGCTTTCATTCATTTCTGCAGGAGTTATGTACTAGGAGAGTTCAAAATTACGAAAGATGCAAAATTATGTTTTCTCTCCCAAGGGTGGTTTAGTGCTTCCAACTCTCAGCTTATAAGAGTAACTCTCCTGCATAAATTTGCATTTTAGCAATCCTGAGCAAGAAAATAACTGAGAAAGTGCTGTCTTGCCCTTCTGAGGCCTACTTTATCTATGGCTCTGGTATTGAAGGAACAGTTGGAGCTGAACAATGAAACACATAAGAGAATATGTGACTATTATTACTATTTTTTGTCTGATTTGACTAGCTAACACTGAGATGGATTTTTCAATAATAAAATAAGCTTTCTATCTCCTTTATTTCTAATGAGGAGCAGAAGTAAAACCTCATTATAGTGAACTTCTGTAGGGGGTGACAGATTATGTGGGTACTACTTCGTGAATATCCCTGCAGGGCAGCAGTTTGGCAGCATTTGCAAGATGGTGCAGGAAGTCAGTCAGCAGTCTGATTTTGAAAATGAACTCCATGACATATATGCTCTCCAGGTGTAGAAGTAAACACAGACATATCTCCTACTGCCTAGGGACTCTGTCCTGTAATTGCACCTTGCTTAATCAGTGCTAAAAATGTACAGGGTAAATTACAGCCAGTAAGTATTTAAGAAACTGGATAATTAACCTGAAAAGGATGTGTGCATTGTAAAAACATAAAAGGAAGCAAAGTCTGGCATCATTTAAACTTTATACTTTTTCTTTTGTGTTCTGTATACAGTGGCAAAAGAATCTTACTCTGGGCTTTTCTTTCATGCTTTTTCCTCTTCAGTATAAAGGCTTACATATAGTTCTCCAATAACTGGAGACTGGCTAATATTTGATTCTTGAAGTGGTACAATGTTTTGAGAGTCTATCTTGAGAGATATTAGTCATGCACCAAGCTGTGGGTTTTTTCCAAATCTTGTTAATCAGGTAACAGAAAAGAGCATATTTCATTGTCCTCTTTATTTTGTTTGTAGATTAAGCTTTTTGAAATATATACTCATTAATTACTGTTATATGAATGAGGATTTAGTTTTTCAGCACACTTAGCATTTTTAAAAGTGAACAGTCTACCCTGATAACTAATTTTTCTTAAAAACATTTCCTGAGGTAATTTTGTTGACACTCTAGCTTGTCAGTTATAGAATATTTTGTCCTTTTGGGTGTATGTCCCACGGTTTGTCTGTTAAGTCTTTCTACCCGTGTCAACACTAGTTATGCTATAGCTATTCACAAAAAGAAATGTTTAAGTTTTGACATCCAGTATGGAAAAAAATACTAATAATGTTGTTTATGGAAAAGTTGCTTCATTCAGGAATGTTTACCATGTGTCTTCCTTTTGAAGAATTTAGTAAAGATTTCCGGCCATTTTAAGTAGTTTGTTATTCAGCTTGAATAGTTTAGCCAAGCAGTATTCCAACTGGTTTCATAGTGTTCTGCGAATTATGCAAGAGATAAGAAAAGATAAGAATTTGCTTAAAACCACTGTTAGAATAGAATGACTTATTAACTGCTTTAGTCTTTATGGCAGAGTATCACAGTTTGTTTTCTTTCCAGAAGCCTGAAGAGTGAGATGGGTTTTGTAGCTTGTAGAAAAAAGACACATTTTTCCCCAGGCCTCTGGAGATAGCTCTGTTTTTTCATTCTCTCACTTTGTAACTTGGCCCAAATTTTTCTGCTTGTGTAATAATTAACTAGTTTGCAATCAGCCTAGATCACAATGTTTAATATAAGGTGTGCTTACTGTCTAGAAGTTTCCAGAGATTTCAGTCAAAGATAGCTGAATGCAGTCTTGTCAGAACTCCCTTTTTTCCTATAAGGCTTTTGTCTGGTTGGCCACTCTTATGTATTAAACCTGTTGGATGCTTACCTCTTCTTAGTAAACTGCTGGGAAACAGCTGGGTGGCTTTCATTCTGAAATGGCTTTTCTGACCGTCCCACCAATACAAAGGCCAGGAGAAACTCTCACTGTTTTTTCTCCTTTCTGTTTCTCTCTTGGAGTCTTTCCATCACTCTAGAAACCAGCACATAGTGGGCTTAGTTTAAGCTTTCTTTTTATTTCAGTCAAATATAATTCTTCATCTACTTGCTCAGTTGCTATATTTGAATTGTGAAAAATAAGGGTTTAAAATTGTAGTTTATTGTTTTGTTGAGTGTATCTTTCAATTTAATAATGTTTGTTTGGTCAGTTTGTTGAGATAGCATGTTGTATCCTGTTGTTTTGGGGTGTATGTTTAAGCGTACTTATAAGGAGGAAAAGCCAGAAAAACAGGAGGAGGGGCCGACCGCAGGGGCCCACGAAACAGGGGCGTCATGTGACCATTCCCCTCAGCAACAGAACGAAGCCCGCGAAGCAAGAACCAATGCTGGGAAAGCCTGCAAAACGAAAACCTGATAATAGACTAAGGGGAAGGGGCTTATGAAAAGTATAAAAGAACCGGTTTTACCTTATCAAACTTGCGAGCCGGTGGTGGGGATACGGCTCCCCGGTCACCCAGCGTGCTGCAGCACGCTGCTTTACTTATATCTCTCTCAATAAAAAGTTTTAAACATAAAGTCAGCGTTTTTGACAGAATACTGCAAAGTGACTTTGGGGAAGAATCCAGCAGGTGGATGCTAATCCTTTTTATATGTATTTAAAGGAATCACTTTCTTTTCAGTCCATGAACATGTTCATATTTTCTACATGGAGCAACTGTGAGAAGTTCTCCTGCAATTTTTGTGCACAACTGCTTTTGAGCCACTGTATCTAATTTCACTGTTTCTGTTTCAGTTAAGTCAGATAACACTTTTTCCATTGCAAAACTTTGGCAGTGAGTTGTTTAAACTGTTTATGCAAATAAGCTGCTTCAAGGGTTTATGTGCAGCATTTCCAGCTCTCTAGCTTTTACAGTCATTGGAAGTTTGTCTTGGTTTTGTTTTCTCCAGTGTAAGTGATGGTTTCAATTTTTTTCTTTTTAAGTGGCTGTGTAATTGTATACATTTCCAGGTCTCATACATCTGAAATTCATCATGGTCTTAACAAAAGAACATGGTCTTTTATTAGCTTTGCTTTGGAGAGACTAACATGAAATGCTTGCTCTGAACAAGTTTGCTTATTTTGATTATATTTTTTGTTATATTAATAACTTAATCAGGTTTAGTACCACAAGGATCCCACAAGGGCCTCGTCCTACTGTAGGCATAATCTGTATGAACTAAAATTTCTAACTTTATAGCTGTCTTTGAATACTTGCTATTCTAACTGCTATTTATTTTCATCCTGTTCATACTATGATCATAGCATTATGAGATGTCAGTTTGGCTTTGCAATATTAGAATCCCATTTCCCTCTCTTGTACATTCTGAAGAAGTCTTTAACCTTGTCTACACTAGAGAAGTTCTGCTGCACAGCCAGCAAACCCCCTTAGTGTAGACACAGATCATGCTGACACAAGCTCTCTGGATTGCTTAATATCAGGTCCCTGAACAAAACCAAAAACCATCTTCTGTTAGCATTACTGCATCAACACCAAGGTTCTGTTGGCACAATAAAAGTCCTCCAAGGAGATGTTTTTTTCACACTCTGAGCCAGCATGGATAGGCCCAACTCCATATTTTAGAAAGGGCCTTTATCGTTGTACAGCTGTCCATTTGTTTTGCTATTTTATGTTTGCATCTAGTAATGGCCCAAATATTAGTTTCCTGGTTTGCACTGCCTCACTTTCATAAAAAGACTCAGCAATTTACTGCTTTCTTACTTCCAAAATTTTTCAAAATGTTGAAAAATCTTTTTGAATGGAGTAAGGATAAGATCTGTAATCTCCAGTTTTCACAAACCTATTTTCTATGATACAGTTTGGGGTTTTTTAGTAATTCTAAAATATCTAGGGTTTAAATTCATACATAGATTCAAAACAATATAAATCCTTAGAAAAATACTTCCAATTTTATAACATTATCTTTTAAAGTATTGTAGAAATACATTTGACTGCTTCCTAGCTTTTTCTCCAGTATGAAAGATTGAAAAACTGATGTTTCTTTAAAATGCATTCTTGACCAAAAATGGTTCTGTAACTCCTCTCTCAAACTCTTCTCTAGTTATGCATGGGCAATATCTCACCTGTCTGGTATTCTTTTAATAGGGAACGTGTTTCTTCCTATTGGACTTGAATCCAAAGAAGGTCTTTGCTTACAACACCATATTTTTTTCCCATGCACATCCTCTGTGTCACTTCAGCCATGAATTTGCTTTATATTTGTGCTTTTGATTTTGTATGCTTTTTGATGAAATTTTCCTTTTTTCCACATTTGCATTAGCAAATTATTGCACACTTAGTAGAAATGTGATCATATTAAGCAAGTATGCTCAAAAAACTACTGTGGATTCTCTAAGCATCCTTCTTTGACTTTTCTTCATTCTAATTCATAAAATGGCTTTATTAGAAAGGGTTTAATCTTACTCAGGTTTGATAATTCCAGGAATTGGACAGCTTTCCAAAGTTTGCAGTTCACTGTTCTATTGTTTCTTCAAATTCTCAGTTACTGTTGTGAAGAGACACCATTTTTAGATGACACTTTGTGAGTCCAGGATTGTGTGTGTGATTTGACAGAGAGAACTCAATATTAAACTCTGATTTAAATGACATAATCCCACTTGTGAACCATTTCAGCTATCCACCTAGGGCCAAGAGTTTACCTACCCCACAATCAAGCCTTACAGAAGACTGTGTAGAAATAATTAAGACCTCAGGGACATTGACAAAATCCATAGTGTTTTCTGTATCATCGAGTTACTGCTAGAGACTGGTATGCAGAGCCAAGGACACTGCTCAGTTCTGAGGAATATTTTACCTTCCAGAAGGAATAAAGAGGTCCCACCTGCAGCCCTCCTTTGGAGAGGAATGGACAAGATAGATGCTAGAATTGACCAAACAGAGTATTCCATCCCATAAATGTCATACTCAGTATAAATTTGAGGGATTATATATAGTCTTATTTTTCACAGTTCTAGTCTATATAAATAACAAATAAGGATTTCAAGACTGCATCTTGATCTAACCTTCAGACTAGATCTTTTCAGGTCTTTGAACTTGTGGCTTCTAAAATAGCTGTAGTAGTGTCACGGTTTAACACTGACCCAGCAATTAAACTGAGTAACAGATGCTCTCTATTAATCCCTCTCTCCTCCCTGATAAAGAAAGGAGAGAGAATAAGGGAGAGAGACTTATGGGTTGGAAACTAAACTATACAGCTTTAATGAAACAGTGAAAAAGGAATGAAATAGGAAAAATTACTAAATATATACAAATATACAATTATACAGGAAAATTGATACCACATTCCTTCCTCTCTTTTCCCCCAGTAACTCTCACGTCATCACTGAGGCTGCAGGGCAGCCCTGGGAAAGTCCAGGCTGGAGTCCTGGAGTCAGCAGCAGTCGGGAGCTGGAGGCAGGAACACACAGATATGGGCTGGCACGGATCAGGACCACAGGCAAACAAACGGATGGAATCCTCCCAGGATGCTGAATCAAACAGGGACAGGGGAAGAAAGGGAAGCAGGAAAGCAGGAAGCTGGAAGCTGGAAGCTGGCTTGACCCTTGTGATCCCTCAAATTTATACTGAGTATGACATGTATGGGATGGAACACTCTGGTCAATTCTGGCGTCTATCTTGTCCGTTCCTCCCCAAAGGAGGGCTGCAGGTGGGACCTCTTTATTCCTTCTGGAAGGTAAAATGTTCCTCAGAACTGAGCAGTGTCCTTGGCTCTGCATACCAGTCTCTAGCAGTAACTATAAACATCGAGTGTTATCAATCCCAGAAGCAGACACTGTCTGAGAAAATTGCTGTCTGTTTCAGCAAGTGCAACTACTTACAAGAGACTTAGCTGAAAGCAAAAGTACAAGACAGAAAATCACCTTTATCCTGGCCCAAACCAGGACAAGTAGTCGTGCTGAATATGGACTATCTAAAGCCTGGACAAGGTTGGGCCATATTTTCAATATCTATTCTGTTTGAGGGTGGGGGCCTTGCAAGAAAATCAATAATTTACAGGCAGAATTGAGTTCTACTCTTTCAAAAGTCTTGAAGACTGTATAAAATCATGAAAGCAATAGTAATAATAATAAAATAGACTACAAAATGACAGGCAAAATGAAAAATCCTGTCAAGGTAACTAGCAACAATTTTTATTTTTATTTTTTTTCTGTGACAAAAGAGTTGAAAGAGTGGAAAATTAATCAGAACTTGTCTTTAAATTATTTTTAAAATTCATATTATGTTTCCCCATATCTTTTATTCTGAGTGCAAGAGTCTGGATGCTGAAGACCCTGTCATTTCAATGAGTTTCAAGAATTTGAAACTGAAATCAACATATGGGGGAGGCAGGTGGTCATTTTCCTCAATAATGGGATGTGATATGAATTCATTTAGAGTATTAAATTGAATAGCAGTAGGTTCCAAAACACAGAAGCGAAACAAACACACACTTCATATTTTAAATAACATTACTGGGGATGTTTTCTCCACAGATTTTTCAGTGGATAGATATTATCTGCTTCAAGAGAAACAGAGCAGCAAAATTAGTGTATTTTTCCATAGTTCTGAAAAGAGCTCATGTGGGAAGAAAAAAAAAAAAAAAAAAAAAAGCTTTAGAAAATAACAAGAAATAGAAAATTCATTAATAATGACTTTCAGATACCCTCTCTACCTCGTGGTCTTCAAACTCATCTGGACTTGCACAGCATCAACTAGAGAAATTTGTTACATCTATCAGAAGAGTTAAGGTAAGTGCTGAAATGCTTAGAAAGAAATCAGAAACACAAAAAACTCTTTAAAGTCCTGCATGATTTATAGTCTTCTAAATTTTAGCGTGTACCACATTAGGCACTTTGCAGCAACCACTGCAAGAAAAATCACATGGTTCTAAATTCCATTACCACTTCTCATCAAGCCATTCATAATTGTCTGTCTCCAGGACTTAGGATCTACCATTTAGCTTGGAAGACTATTTTGCACTCCTGTGGGATGCCCTGGGCCAAAAATTTCCTACTTTCAGAGAAACCAAATTGAGAGGGTGAGCTATTTCATACAGAAGCTCCAGTCTTTATTCTTTTAAAACATGCTATTGGACTCCAAGAAAGCATCTAATCCATAAAACTCTACTTTAACTTGCTTTGTATTGGATTATATTCATAATATGATAAGAAAACAAATGGATTAACCCCCCACATTGCCTCTATAAGGGCTCACAAGAAGAATAATCCTTCTTTTAAGAGATCCTCTACAGGATGTAGAGCACAAGAAGCACAGACTGGGAACTTGTAATAGAAAAAAGATCTATGAGAAATTTAAGCCCAGCTTTTTCAAATGTTTGCCATGCTACTAGATGGTTTTTTCTTTCCTCCTCCATCTTGGCAGGTTACCTTACTTATCAATAGTGGAGTCTCAGCTGTGGCTGCATTATACTCCTATTGAGGATGGGTGAGAGAGGAGGACTGTAAGCTGCTGAATAGAAGCCATTACCACTTAAAGCAAAATCCAGCAATACTGCCAATAGAACAGTCCAAAGCAATCAGCTGCTCCCTTGTCCCTTATCCTCTCTGTTCAGCCTCAGCTCTGAAAAAATAAGCTATCTTTGGAGTACGTCCCTGGAAAGGCTGCTGCTATTATAAGGAATTGAAATATAAAGATTTTGATGCCTCTCTTCACAGTATTGCACATATCCAAGTATTTTTCTGGGTAGTTATTATTTTTATATTATTATTTGGTTGGAGTCTCTGCTTACTTGCTCAATTTTTAATTATGCAGAAGACAAACTGTGTCAGAGGCAAAGAAACAAAAATTGTAGGAGAACATCAGAGCAGATAGAGTGGGATAGATAAATTGTGTGAACTGCTTGATCCTGCCTGACCCTGAAGGAAAACAAAAAGCTAAGGAATTTGCTATCTGGATGATATTAATGTACTGGTACCAAGCTCCTCTGGTTGGAAATGGTTAGATAAGGTTTTATGTTAGTAGAAAGAGCACTTTGAGGTGTAAATTGTAGATCAATCAATAGACATTGGGATACTATATAAATGTAGCAAACCACACAATAAACTGATTCTGCTTGTGAACAGCGATTGGGGTCTGTGCCTTCATGTCCTCCATCAAAAAATTACTGTAAAAGGTCCTTTTACTGCAGAACTCTTTGCAAAGATGCATATATGTAACAGGAGGAAGAGAACAGCAATCTATTTAAAATATAGTTAATAATCAAGCTAAGTACCTCTCCATGTGTTTCCAAGTATCCAAAGCTTGCAAAAGGACGGTATGACATGAGAAAGAATTTAAGCAGTTAGAAATGAGCAGATTGTTGAGTAATACTGATATATGTTTTATGGAAAAAAAAAAAGTATCTCCCCTATACAAATGAATAGAACTTAAAAAAATGTGTCCTTTAATTAAATAGAGCTAACCTAACCATTATGTCTGCTTCTATCAATATTCATTAACTTATGTTGTGCTTTACTAGCTTTCTTTGAATCGTTTCAGACTTTTCTTACATCAGTTGTCAAATATCCTAAAAGGCAAATGTACTCTTCTCTGTCAGTAATAACACCTTGAGTTCTGGAAAACCAGAGGGATTTTTTGTTGTTGCAGTTATGCTAACCATCGGCACACTCTTTCAGTCTGGTAATGAAGGTGAAAAATCAGTAAGTAAAGAACTTCTGTAAAGTATACGGAATTAGGTTATGTGCAATTAGCATGGCTTTAAAATGCTTATCACCATTTGTGTTGTTTTCCTCGTTTACTGTAAGCTATTGTTTCAGCGAAACCTTAATAGTAGAGCTAAAAACCATGGCAGAAAATGTAATTTTTTTTAACTTTTTTATATTTGCATTGGTTTTTGTGGGCTGTTCCCTCTTAGTGCTCTTTTCTTCCATGAAGATTCACCACAAAACAGTTTGATAACTCTAATGAAAAACCTAAAATAAGAAAGTGGCATGCAATAGCAAGAACCCATTCTTGCAGAGAAAAATAGGGGCATTTTGTTTTTGTTTTACCCCAGATGATAACTAAGCACCATACAGCTCAGTCCCCTTTTCACTGGTGGGGTGAAAAGCAGAAAAGACCTTGTCTGTGGGTAAGAACTGCTCAGCAATAACTAAAACATCCCTGTGTTACCAAATGCTGTTTTCACCACTCATACAAAATGTAGCCCATACTAACTACCGTGAAGAAAATTAACTGTATCCCAGCCAAAACTAGCACACATTTCCAATGCTTCAAGTTTTCAAATTTAGCACCAGCTTTCCAAGTCCTGAAATAGTCTAGTCTTGTATGCTGCATAATTTTGTTAGGCAAAGAGTGCACAGTTAAAACACAGAATGATCCTCCAGAAAGATGAATTCAATACAGTGTTGGAAGCATCCTGTTTACAGGACTGTGTTTCAATAGACTTTTAAATGTATAATTTTCTAGTGTGCTCCAAGGAGCAAGTCTTGAGGCATGATCCTGAGTGTTGCATTCCATATATGTAACAACTACCAAGATCAATTTGCCTGGGTACATTAAATGCATCTAAGATCAGGCTTGTACTTTGAAAACAGGCAGACCTAACTGACACTTGATTCTGCAAAATATGAGCAATCCATCTCAATCCAGAAGCACCTAAGTACATGAATAGGTCATCCCAAACATGGAATGTAGCCCCTGCTATGGTCAGACCTTCAGGAGGCATAGAAAATTTTGCAGGAAGGGTTAAAATAATATTTAGATACAAATTCTGCACTCCAAAACACATGAAGTAAGGAGTTTTTTTATCTAATCCATCTCTGTCTTCACAAGTAGTGCTATTGCTTTCTGATTATTAAATCATCTGAAGTTGCAAGAGCCAGCATGATTTCATGAAAGGCAGGTCCTGCTTGACCAGTCTCCTTCTAAGACCTAAGATCTGCCTAGAGGATGAAAGAAGGCCTATGTGAATGCTGTCTTCCTGGACTGAAAAAGCCTTTAACTCCATCTCCCACAGCATTCTCCTAAAGAAGCTGATGGCTTTTGGCATAGACAGGGGTAATCTTCACTGTGCTGAAAACTGGCTGGACAGCTGAACCCAAAGATTTGTCATGAATGGAGTTAAATCCAGTTGGCAGCCAGTCACAAGCGGTGTTCCTCAGGGCTCAGTTTTGGAAACAGTTCTGTTTGATATCTTCATCCATGAGCTGGGTGAGGGGATCAAGTGCAACCTCGGTAAGTTTGTGGATGATACTGTTGGGCAGCAGAGGTGTTGATCTGCCTGAGGGCAGGAAGGTTCTACAGCAGGGCCTGAACAGAGCTGATGTCAAGTCTATGTATGAGGTTCAACAAGGCCAGTGCTTGTGCCTTCATTTCAGTTACAACAACCCCAGGCAGTTTTACAGGCTCAGCAAAAAGCAGTTGGAAAGCTGCCTGGTGGAGAAGGACCTGGGAGTGCTGGTTGACATCCAGCTGAACGTGAGCCAGCAGTGGGCACAGGTGGCCAAGAAGACCAGCAGCATCCTGGCCTGTATCAGGAACAGTGTGGCCAGCAGGGCTACGGAAGTGATTGTTCCCCTGTACTCAGAGCTGGTGAGGCTGCATCTTGAGTACTGTGTTCAGTTCTGGGCGCCTCACTGTAAGGAGATTGAGTTGCTGGAGCGTGTCCAGGGAAGAGCAGTGAAGCTGGTGAAGTGTCTGGAGCACAAGTCTTACAGCTGAGGGAACTGGATTGTTTAGTCTAGAGAACAGGAGGCTGAAAAGGCAGTCATAGTGACGTGATTGTTGGTCTTTTCTCCCATGTAACCAGTGCAAATGGTCTAAAGCTGCACTAGGATAGGTTCAGATTGGATATTAGGAAAAATTTCTTAATGGAAAGAGTGTTCAGGCATTGGAACAGGCTGCCTAGGGAAGTGGAGGAGTCTCCAGTCTTGGAGGTTTTAAAAAATATGTAGAAGTAGTACTTAAGGACATGGTTTGGTTGGCATGATGGTGTTGGGTTGGCTTTTGGACTAGATGACCTTAGAGGTCTTTTCCAACCTTAATGACTCTATGATTCTGTGAACAAACTCCTCACATCTTATTTGTTTCAAACATCAGAGAGAAAATTAGAAGAGCCAGGATTATTTTATCTCTTTTTCATTATTAGTTGATATTTCAGTCTTTCTAGGATTGTTGGAAACCACTTCTTTTAAATCTCAGTGAGGACATATGATTCCTGAATGTGTTACGATTTGCTAAAGGAGAACGCAGCAGATGAAGGAGCAGCTATTTACTTTCAGCTTTTTATGATGTGAAGCAAGTATTTGTATTCATCTGAAGCCATAATCTGACAATCAGTTATTCAGAAAGATAATATGACCAGCCAGTTAAGAAATGAAGTAGAAAGGCAAAGATCTTAGAATATTTGGAAAGGCTTGAAAGTCATTATACCTTTTCCAGGAGTGCAGATGTGCACATAATTAACTGTAAGCCTGTTATTTAGTAGGACTGTCCAAGGGCTTAGAGGAAAGCATGTGCATAAAAATCTGTAGATGTAATCTAATATATGTACTGAGATTTAACTTCACCTATTTGAAAAACTATCCATTGTCAGGTGACATTTGTGCTCTGTTTGTCTCTGAGTTCACAATAAATTACTACTTCCTAAATTGTACAGGATGTACATGATGCTACAGGTCCCTGTAAGAGTCACCTTTAGGTGCAATGTCTTTTACTGTTCTTACTTTCTTTATGTTAAATAAATTCATAAAACTGAGTCAACACAGCTACACCTTTGTCATTATGTAGCCATAGCCAACATAGCAAACAGTGTGGCTGCCAAGCTGTAGTTTGCCATAAGGCATCATTTTCAAGAGGAGTGAGGACACAAAGTGATTACATCTTAATTATTTCACCATGGCACCTGTATATTGTGCATTGTATTTGCACAGAGCATTGGAACAACAAAGCGTTAGATTGCCATCTATATGGTAACACTCTGGTGTTAGGAAAAGATTTTGCCTTCATGTGTTATAAAAATCTGTTGGAAGCTTCTTTGCCTCTGAAGTTACACAGAGTTAAGTAGAAGAAGACAAAAAAGATCTTTCTGACAACCTAAAAAGCAAAGATATGTCAGAGGTGGTTTCGAGTCCCCTCTCACAAGTTCTCAGCTACCTCACTAGCAAGTCTGCACTGACACTGTTCACTGGATTGCAGTGTTGTACCAAAACAAAAAGTTGTCCTGTTTTTCTGTATGTATTAGAAGTACTGAGATAGTTATATAAAATATTATTAATAATTTCTGATCAGATTTATGATATTCATGTTGCCATAATTACTACATTTCATATATTTAAGTTATATGTTTGTACACCACATTATTCATTTTGCCTCAGGAAACTCAAGGCTTTAAAATGACAGACTGAGTTTTGAAAACACATCTTTTCTTTGTGGATAGAAATTAAATGCTTAATTGCCATAGACACATATTTGTTACTGTGACTCAAGGGTAAGTATGTGCAAGTAGAAGTCACATGGAAGATCTTATCCAATGTTCATCTGAATACTGCAATACTAATTTTTTTGCAGACATTAAGTTTTCCTGGAGTGAGCAGAAGGAAATTGGAAAAAGATTCATTGTATCAGGGAACATGAGAAAAACTGAAAACTGGTCTAGAAAGAGAGGGGAAAATAGCTCTTATATCCTATTACTCTATTGTACACGTGTCACATGTGGAGTATTTGTATTGAAAAAAAAATGCCTCTTGTCTGAGATTTCTTATTGTTTGACAAAACATGCAGCCAGCAAAACCTCATTTTTTATGCAGTTCATTTCAGTAGTATCATGCACTTAATTCAAAGGTGATATCAGACTTATTCTGAAATAATTATTACGTTGCCTAGAGAAAAAAAATGCGTTTTCGTTTTGAATTGCTTGTTTTTTACAAGAGATTTGCTTTACTTTGAAAGAATAACATCTTTTGAGTAGTGTATCTTCGTATGACTACTGGCCCTAATCATCCAAGGCAGAGATACTTTCTGCATAAATAAATTATATTTTAGAAAATAGCAAGTTTTACTAATTGCATTAATCTCATAATTTAATAAAATACTAGCCATATATTTAAAATAAAAAATTGACTTCATCTCCATGTTGCCTCTATGAAGTTTATAAATTTTGTACCTGCTGACATAAAGGCACATAGGTGAAACTCATTATACTTGTGTATTACTGAGGAAAATTACATTTTGATTAATGTATAAAATGATTTTCATCTCCTAAAATGAAATATTTATGGTTATTCTGCTAAATACCCTGCTAGTTAACTTATAATGTCAACCTTTTAAAAATAATTAATAGCACATAAAACTGAGTTTATTGATTGGGCTTGAGACTACCCAGAAAATTTAAGGAAATAGTTCTCAATTTCAAATATGAAAGGAAGTAAAGAGGACTATAACATGCTAAATATTTTAAGAGATATGCACAGACTAGCGGGTTTAATTCTCTCTGAAAGTAATTTAGTATTTTTATGATTATATTTTTCTATTGTATTTCTTTAATTTTGTGTTCATGCACATTAAAAATATCACCTTTTTGAAGCGTAGTCGATTTTTAGTTTATCCTAAGTTTTCTGTGTAAGGAAAAGGAAGTAAAATTCTGATATTCGGGGATTTTTTTAAACATATTGTGATTTAGTTTTCTGTATGAGTGATTTAATGTGTTCACTGAAATATAGCCAGTGTTCTGAATTCCTCTGTTTTCTAATCACAGAAATCTTTATCTTCAGATCAAAAGTGTATGATCACATTTATTATTTCTTCCCCACATGCCCTCACCCTCCCCATCCCCCCAAAAAAGTTGAAATGCATATCTGAATGAAATGATATAATGGAAAATTTAGTGAGTTTTTTCTTAGGCATCCTTTAACAAACAGAGACACTAAGGACTTTCTGTGATGATCAAAATTTCTCTAATACAATTCCTGAAAAAAAACTGGTTTTGTAGCATGTCCCACCACCCCAGCCTCTTTTTTGTTGTTGTTGTTGCCACTGTGTTTCTTTTCAGTACCTTCATCTTCCTTATTGCTGAAATCAACTACTGGCACTCCCTTAAGAATACCCTAAGATGCCATGGAGAACTGCTCTGAAAAACAGCTGTTGTATTTTAATTTACATTTTTTGTGTTCACTCTGTTGCATAGCATCTCAAGAGGAGCCTAGAAAAGAGATTGTCAGTTTAAGTGCTGGACACAGGCAGGAAGCTCCATGCATGCTCTTGCTGCTTTATGTCGCTTCGGTTGAATGGACTCACAGGTAGAGTGCCAGTGAGGGATACATGAGAATATTTCCCTGTTCCCTTATCCCCAGAACATACTGTTCCAACAGCATTGATGCATTCTGTCGCAACGTACTAAACTCTATGAAATTTCCACCTGCCTGTGTGCCACCCCTGCAGTTGCTGACAAGCTGGCTGGCAGATGGCCATGCCAAAGGATGATCTCGCACCCACCCCTGCTTCTCGCGGGCATCACCTGCACACTTTGCCACAACTCCCCAGGCCAGACAGCTCTACCCTCAGTGAGGGGAGGGCAATTAGGTGGGGGTTGCCTTCTAAACCAGAAGCTTAATTAAAGAAAATGTCTTCTCACCAGACATTTTCTGATGTCTGAGTGTAAACTGAGAAACCTGAATGTGGGTTCAAGGCAAGAATCGGATCTCAGGATCATCTTGCACAAAAAACAGTCTTAGCCTCTGATTGTAAAAGCTGATAATGACAATTTTTTTCAGCATTCCTAAACACTTCATTAAGTAAGTACAGGTTTGAGGCTCTCATAATTGAGGCCAACTTTCTTTTCTGGAAGAGGTCAGTGACACAGATTTTCGCTGTCTTTTGTAATGTATTTTATTTACAAAGTGTTGACAGCTCTATGTTGAACTGAGCAGGCAATACCAGAGTAATTCCAGAAAACGTCACCTTAAATGCTACTATTGCTTCAGGTTCTGTAGGCAATGAGTGACCCTTTTTAACACTTAGTCACTTTATTTTTACCATGTGCTTCTAAGATGCAAAAACATCTTAGGTGGAGGTTATTAGTCATATCTATTTTCCACAGATGTAAATCAAATGTCTCTCTCAGTCAGAATGAAATATTTTTAGAAAAACTGATTTTAATTCTAAACTGAAAAACTGGACAGGTAGCTATCTCATCCTTTTATAACCTCATTCTGAAAAATTCCTATGGCCCAAGTACTCACACATCTGCTCTTTTTGATACAGTTTCTAAGCCCAGATACTTTCTTTTAAGAGACATGCAGGTGAGAATCCACACTTTACATGGAATGCTGCTACCAGTACTTTACCACAACTGTCTCATTAATGTCCCTGATTAACAGAGTTATTTTAAGATATGAACTTGGAATATTTTTTCAGTCCAACTGAACTATGTAATCCCCAGCACTTAACAAATGTTTTACAGTCAGATCACAGTGTTTGCTCCTGATAACAATTTGTCTTGATAGAATCTAAAATTATTTTTAATACAGTAAAGATGATCATTGTCATGATCATATCACTCAACGTCATGCAGAAATATTCTCATAGATTTCATTCATTTCATTTCATAGATTTAATTCCAGTATTTATGCCTGAATTCCAGGTATCTGTGGATTAGTTTGGACATAAACTTTAATTGAAATTTTAATTTAGTGTTAAAGATTCTGTGCCTAATTGAAATTTTTTCTTCCCCCAGTGATGTGCTCCTTCCATGATACCTGTTATCAGTAAATATATGCACAGTGTAAGTTGAATCACTTTTGTATAGCAGCAAAGTTTTCCTTGAAGCATCCTGGAGGAATGTTAAGAACTTTCAGGTTTTCTGAGAATTTTCAGGCACTTCTTTTTGATAAAGCAATTGAAATATATCTGCAAGGCAAAAGCAGTTCAAAGTTGCCAATATGAGGGGAGACAGGTGTCTTTTAAATTACTCAGAGATCTCTGCTTGCTACCTACTTTTTTACAGATGAGTTTTGTAGTGTGAGTTTTTCCTTCCTTCCTCCCTTCCTTCCTCCCTTCCTTCCTCCCTTCCTTCCTTCCTTCCTTCCTTCCTTCCTTCCTTCCTTCCTTCCTTCCTTCCTTCCTTCCTTCCTTCCTTCCTTCCTTCCTTCCTTCCTTCCTTCCTTCCTTCCTTCCTTCCTTCCTTCCTTCCTTCCTTCCTTCCTTCCTTCCTTCCCTTCCTTCCCTTCCTTCCCTTCCTTCCTTCCTTCCTTCCTTCCTTCCTTCCTTCCTTCCTTCCTTCCTTCCTTCCTTCCTTCCTTCCTTCCTTCCTTCCTTCCTTCCTTCCTTCCTTCCTTCCTTCCTTCCTTCCTTCCTTCCTTCCTTCCTTCCTTCCTTCCTTCCTTCCTTCCTTCCTTCCTTCCTTCCTTCCTTCCTTCCTTCCTTCCTTCCTTCCTTCCTTCCTTCCTTCCTTCCTTCCTTCCTTCCTTCCTTCCTTCCTTCCTTCCTTCCTTCCTTCCTTCCTTCCTTCCTTCCTTCCTTCCTTCCCTTCCTTCCCTTCCTTCCCTTCCTCCCTTCCTCCCTTCCTTCCCTTCCTCCCTTCCTTCCCTTCCTTCCCTTCCTTCCTTCCTTCCTCCCTTCCTCCCTTCCTCACTTCCTCCCTTCCTCCCTTCCTTCCCTTCCTTCCCTTCCTTCCTTCCTTCCTTCCTTCCTTCCTTCCTTCCTTCCTTCCTTCCTTCCTTCCTTCCTTCCTTCCTTCCTTCCTTCCTTCCTTCCTTCCTTCCTTCCTTCCTTCCTTCCTTCCTTCCTTCCTTCCTTCCTTCCTTCCTTCCTTCCTTCCTTCCTTCCTTCCTTCCTTCCTTCCTTCCTTCCTTCCTTCCTTCCTTCCTTCCTTCCTTCCTTCCCTTCCTTCCCTTCCTTCCTTCCTCCCTTCCTTCCCTTCCTCCCTTCCTTCCCTTCCTTCCCTTCCTTCCTTCCTCCCTTCCCTTCCTTCCCTTCCCTTCCTTCCCTTCCTTCCCTTCCTTCCCTTCCTTCCTTTCTTCCTTCCTCTCTTTCTCTCTTTTTCTCTCTGGCTCTCTCTCTTTCTCTCTTTCTTTTGAATTTAATGCCTTTATTGCACCCTTAGCTCCATGAATAGATATAAGAAACATAAAGGCAAAGCTTCAACTAGTAATAGAACAGAAAGTCTGATCTATTTTAACAGATTCTCTTTCTTCTTATCACTGGCAGCTCAGATTGCAGACCACTGGCAGTGAGACTGCAGATCTCACTCATTGTTTATTCTTCACCTTTTTATCTGTTAAGCTTCCATGCATCCAGTCAAAGAGATGGATTAACCTGCTATACAATGGCACATGATTTAAACATCTGATGCTAAGTTTGGAAATAAAGTGAGAAGTTGATGCATATTCAAAAACAGAAGACCTTGAAAAAGGAAATATCAGTCAAGAGAGATAACATCTTGAGATAATATTTAATACAAATGTTATGCAGGAAATGTATAAGTGAATAGAAGAGACTTGTGAGAAAAGTAACCTATTGCAGCTTGCATTTGACAATGATCAATAAAATAATCTCAGCTGTTGTCAGCAGACTTCCCAGGTCTGACCTTCAGGTGTCAGAATTTAAGACATCTCATGTTCATGATAGACCTCAAAAATTCTTGAAGGCTTTGAGCCAGTTCTGCCAGGTGCTGAATGCCCTGAAGTTAAGGCAAACTCAAATAGGTTCAGAAAAGTTAACTCTTGCCTCTGAGAAACTGCAAGGAAAATCTTGGGATAAAAATCTTTCCACTGAAACTTTGTCTAAATTTTTTTTCCTGGGCAGTGTTTCCTGCCATTGTGTGCTTTCATATTTGCTGGAATCACAAGGAGAGACATGCACATATAAAAATTTTAGCATGCTACTAGTCAATTTTTTTTAGGATCTTCTCCTAAGTTCCTCTCAGACTACAGTAGATAGACACAGAGACTGTGTTTTGTTCAGTAGTCTGTGTTTTTCTGAAAGGAATAAAATATAAAGGTCAGATGTGCCAGTATGTTTTGGGGATGTGCCTCTGCGTGGAGATTGAATGTTGCTGTGGCTTGAAATGGTGTAGAAGCCAGTCATTACTCTCTAGTCTAGAAGAAGGGTCTTTTTTTATTGTGGTCCTGGATTCAGGGTCTGTAATACTGAACTTTATAGGTGGATAAGAATGGAGAGTAAAGCATCAGCATACACACCAAAAACTTCAAAATAAACCTCTTATCTCTTCCAGAGCTTCACATGACTATGCTCTGTGAGTCTTCAGAATATATATCCTTCAAGGCAGTGACTTAACCTGTCAGCATACAATAAATTGGTTTTTCTGTCAAGGTCTGGATTAGTGCTGTGATGGATGTCCCAAGTTTTTACTTTTTTGTTAGTATTTCAACACAGAGAAAAACAGAAATTCTTAGAGACTGTCCTCATACAAGAAATCTCTGGGTTTCAGCTTGAAACCTGGGTTTCAGCTTGTCCCCAGAACACCTTATCCAAAACAGTTGTTGCTCCATAGCATTATGAGCAATAGTTGGTACCTCTCTGTCTGGTTCTGAAAAATGGAAAAGGTTGCCCCAGGAGGCAGTGGGTGCCTCATCTCTGAAGGTATTCAAGGTGAGGCTTGATGAGGCTCTGAGCAACCTGATCTAGTTGAGAATGGCCCTCCTTACTGTAGAGGGATTGGACCAAATGATGTTCAGAGGTCCCTTCCAACCCAAATTATGATTCTTCTCAGGTGATATATTGAAAGCATAAACATCGTTGAGGGTGCTTATGCTTAAACTATTTCATAATTATCCAGTATTGTAATGAGCAGGAATTTATCATAAATAAACGGGAAAATTCAGGTGTTATTCATACCTGACCTTGAATGCAATTATCAGTTCCTTCACAGTCGTGTTGCTTTTTTTTTTTAATTCTATGTCAATTGTACTTTGTATATTACATCTAGACAGGTGTTTCTTAAAAGAATGTTAGATTTTTTGCTTTGATTTTTTTGCTAACATTTTATTCTGAAAAATATAATACTGCTGAGAACAAATATCTCTAACCCTTTTCTTGACTTTAAATGATTTATCAAAATACCTAGCTATTGTGTATTGTTATATATGTTATATGAAGAGTCATGTCTATATTTAGGGCAATAGACACCAGACAGCTCAGGTGATCTGGGTCCAGTCACATGTCCTTGCACCAGACTGTGTGCATGAACAAATAATTTAATATTCTAGTCCCTACATTTCTTCATTTAAGAGTTGGATTAATTTCCTCTCATCTAGATGGAGGTCAGTTGAAGAAAGAAGTCAGCTTGATTTTTCACAACTGACCTTGAATTCAGGAATAATTTGTTTCTAGAACAATTCTCATAGCCAGGCAGTCAATTCCAACAGAAGATTTGTTGTGTTGCCAGTGAGTTGAGGGCTTACTTGGGTTCAGGCTGAAACTCTCAGTACTCATTTAGCATCAAATTAGTGCCATTACCATTTATTTCTCTACATTTTAACTGAAAAAGCAAAATGACAAATTCTTGAACTGGGAAGATACTGTTACAGCCTGAATATTTCATATAAATTATTAATTCATAAATTAATTTTTAATTAGCAAAGTTTGCTTTTTGCATAAAACAAAAGCCTCATTAAAATAAATTTTCTTCCCAGCAAAAGTCAATGTAAGAAGATCGTCAATGTAAAAAGATCCATTTCTGTTACAGTTCTGCAGAATCATTTTTACTTGTGTACAATTTATGGAAAGCTGCCCCATTTTTCATTGGAATACAAAATCATTATTTGTGACTGGGGGAGCAAGTATACAGTCTTGTACATAACTCAGGGGTGAAGCACAGAGTGGGATCTAACTGGATGGAGAGTAGCCCCTGTTGGACAAGAAGCTCAATATGAGTGAACAGTTACAAAGAAAACAAACAGGATGCAGGGTTGCCTTATCAGGAAAAATAAAGAAACCATCTTTCCACTCTGCTCAGTGCTTGTCAGGCCACACCTGGAATGCTGTGTTCAGTTTAGTCCTGCTGTACAAAAAAGGTACAGAGAGGCTGGAGAGGGTCCAGAGAACGGACACAAAGATGGTCAAAGGACTGGGAAGCCTGCCATACGAGGAAAGGCTGAGAGAAATGGGTTTGTTCAAGCTGGAGAGAAGAAGGCTTAGGGAAGAGCTTATTATGTTCCAGTACCTGAAAGGTGGCTATTAAGAAGATGGAAACTCCTTTTCTACAAGGAGTCACATAGAAAAGACAAGGGGTAATGGGTGTAACTTACTCCTGGGAGATACGGATTGGACATCAGAAGAAAATTTTTCACTATGAGAACAGCTGGTCATTGGAGTAGCCTCCCTTGGGAAGTGGTGAATTCCCCAACACTGGACACGTTGAAGACTTGGTTTGACAACGTGCTGTGCCATCTCATCTAAACTGTGTTCCTACCTAGAAAGGTAGGCCCCTAGAAAGGGGCCAGATGATGCTTGGGGTCTTTTCATCCCGGCATTCAATGATTCTATGATGTTGAGCCTTTTTGGATAAAAAAACTTGTAGCCTTCTTTTGAACTTGAAGCAAGGAAGGTTAATGCAGAGTTTTTTGATGCTCAGAAAAATTTCATAGCAGGTGGTAGAGAATGCAAGGTATGTGAAGATCCCACAGGACTGAACTGCTTACATTTTCTTCTAGCTTTATGCTCAGCCTCTGGTGCTTTCAAAAGACAACTGTTACAGTCATATCTAACTATCGTGCTGTCATAATACTGCTAAATGCCTAAGAAATCCTCCTCTGGGCCCCAAACGCAGAGAAAGAAGACAAAGTGAACCTACCCAGGCTTGCGAAATAGACAAAATGTCACAGACAAAAATATGTATCAGATGTATGAGGAAGATTTCTCACATTATTCAAAATGTTTTGGATCCAGTTAGCTGTAGGACAAATCTGATCAAAAAGTAATGCATGCAAGGTAAGAAGCAACACAGCATACCCTAGCAACAAAAAATATGTGTCTGATTATGAATTTTCCAGGCAGCATAATAAAGCATTCCTGTTCCACAGTATCATATGCAGAAAGCTCTTTAAAAAAGAGCACACAGTCACAGCTCATGGATGTAGCTTGAGCTGTGATCTTCACAACAAACCTGAGACTGAAAGGACCTTGAACTCTAAAAACTGAAGGCACTGAGAACCCTCACAAACATTGTCATTTATGAATGCTGCATAAAAAATTTAGGAAGAAGCCCATTCTGCTATGAACTTGACTGAGCATATCCTTATTCCCTAGGATTTGGCTTTACTCCACAGCATACCACAGAAAATGGTCGAAATGTAATGAACTGTTTTCATTAATATGATGATACAAGTCTATGTGTTAGTGAAATAATACTCAATATGTTCATCTGGCTTTAAAAAGAATAATACAAAGTAAAACCTAGCAAGAATGTGTTCATCTCAGCAGTGATTTTTTTACTGTAGACATATTTATAAAAGAAGTAAGTGATCCAGGTAGATATCCATTGTTGCTGCTCTCTCTCAGATGGGAGAATATGTGTAGTGGTAACAAGCTGCAGTTTACTCCTCAGGAGAGTAGAAGTTGCCTGTCTAGCCAAAGAATCTCTTTAGAGCTATCATAGAATTAGCTGGGTTGGAAGGGACCTCAGAGATCATCAAGTCCAATCCCATTCCAATGCACAATGACATCTAGGAATATACCACAATAATAACTTTCTATCCCATTAATCATGACTGCAGGCAGTATGTCTGATGAAACTCATAAGGTTTAAAATTCCTGCAAGTCAGGACAGGATTGTTGCATTGCCTTGCATTCCCAGCATACATTCTGCTTCTTGAGGGCTTCTCATGCAAAGACACTGCAGCAGTACAGGACTGCTTACAACCCTGAGCATGCCCAGCTCAATAGAAACCTGTGATTTTTCAGAGAGCAGCCTGTTCTGATGACTTTAATTATTGTAATTCTAGAAATAGATTGTAGGAGATTTTAAGTCACGAAATGCTGAGGGGTTTTGGGTTGGGTTTTGGGTTTTGGTTTTTTTTTTGTTTGTTTGTTTGTTTGTTTTTTTCATCGCCATATCCAAAGTCCATTGAAATCCTTGGAAGAATACCCACAAATCTGAAGTGAGTTTGAATTAGACTTCATGAGCAAAAATAGGAGATGTGGCCTAGTATGTGGGTTGGGATTGGCCTATATTTCTATGCTCAACCCGAGTATGGACCAAAGGTACCCAGAAGTTTACTTCTGTGACTGTATTATGGATGGTTTCTTAACATACACTGTTACATACAGTAAATGGATCATCAGTATCTAACGATATCAGATTTTAGTTCTTTAATCTGCTTTCCTGCCACTGAAATGCATACTATACTTTGCCCTTAGGCTTTGTACAATCAGGGGCTGCTGCAGCCCACAGGTCCTGTTTAAACTTGAAACCATTCTCTATTGTCTTTTTGTATAAACAGTCAGTTTTTGCAAGGGAGTGTAGCATTTTGCTTTCAAACACCCCCTGCTCCCACTCAACAGGCAAGAAATAATTCTGTGAATGTGCATTCAGTTTTGTGATGCTGTGTTCATCTCCTGTAGTCCAGTTCTCCTTTCTTTGGATTTTTTGTTTGTTTGTTTTGGGTTTTTTGGGTTGTTGTTTTTTTTTTTTCAGAAATATTATTTCAGTTCATATGTTCTACAAAATATTTATTCTTCTGCTCTTGTACAAGGCACTCCAGAAGGTGAAGTGAGGTGTAGTCGTCAGCTCTGTAGAACTACATTAACAGCTTTAATGCAAAAGGAGGCAGAAAACATGCAATAAATCACATGATTAAAGCCTGAAAATCTCTTTTTTTATATACATTTATTGATTTTTTTTTTCTCTATTCTTGTCTTGCTCCTTCAATCATCAGTCTCTTGCCTGCCCTCCATGATCCAAAATCAAAGTAATAGCCTTCAGCAAAACAATAGTTGCAATTTATAGAGCAACAAGGGATGCCTTTATGCACTAGAGAGCCTTCTTCCAGCTCCGGGAAAGGACAAATTGTTCAGATGTTTTCAAGTCTTTATGAAAAATATCTCAAAGCAGAAAGAAAATATTTCACTACAAAGATTGACTGAAACAACCAGAGGATAAAACAACAATTGTTTTGTGATGATTTTTGTTAGGTTTGGTAATGTAATTATCAGCAGGGTAGAGTGGATGGGATGTGAGCCAAAAGGTTATGATGCTGTCAGCCCATAGTGTTCTTCTGATCCCTACTAGTCATGATGAAGCCTTCCCTATCTTCATTTTATAACACAGCAAAGTAGCCTATGCATAAAGTTTTCTGTCTTAAACAAATTTGGTTAATGATTCTTGAGATGGTTGCTGATTTCCAGGGAGAAGTGTTGATGACTTGGTAAGTACTGACTGTCAGTACTGAAACAAATGTCTTCATGTCTGACTCAGCACCAAACGCTATTGTAGTCTAGCAGAAAGTGAGTCTGACCCAGTCACAATGCATGAGAGAAATTACAAAGACAAAAATGTTCTCACCTTTCCCCTTAAAAGAAAATGTTAGTTGTATAAAATGTCAGCTGTTCAATGTTTGACTCTTAATGATCATTTATTGCTCTGTTGGGGCTTTGGTTGGCTGGTTAGTTAGTTGTTTTTTTGTTTTGTTTTGTTGGGCCTTTTTTGGTTTGTTTTTTTTCTGTTTGTGATGGGTTGGGTTTTTTCTTCTTTTTTTGGTTAAGGCTGATGCAAAAAAGAAGAAAAACATAGCCTTTGTTTTCTTCCTTAACTTCCTAGCTTTTCCATGTTTTGACTGACAAGCTGAAAAATGTGGGTGGGCAACGGAAGACTTCACTAAAATACTTCTCTCATAAATGCTTTTCTAAAACTTAAGAAGAGCATTAAACAAAAATTATTCCCAGCAGTGCTCCAGGGTTATTTGAATACCCTGCTGATAATAATTCCCCAGTACCTTTTGTTTTCATTATTGAAGAATCCTAGAGAAATTAAATAGATATTGTCATGTATCTCATTCTGTTATTTCCTTCATTTTATTTCACAGGTCATTTGCAATCTCTTGAATGCGGAAGCTAAAAATCTTTATTGTGTAGCATAGAAATAAGGCATGAAAATGGATCAGGATTTTGAAAGACAATGTTTTTTTCCTTCTGATTGCTTTGTAACCTGTTACAAAGGGTTCTTCCTAAGTAATGCTGGAATGCTTGCAGTGACAGTTCTTGTTAGCTTTTAGAATCCTTGTCTTTTAAATTCCACCATCTATAATGCACTGCCAGCAATGAACTATAAAATGGTCTCTACCCCAGAGAGTTTAAACTGATTTAATTTGTGATAAACAACAGTGTCAGAACACTATCAGCCTAAGTGATTTCAACTTCTTGAGGCTCTTTAGCAGGAATCACAGTTAGGAAAGAATAGCAAATAATAACAATCTTATTATTATTTTACAGTTTTATGGTGCAGCCAAAGTTCTATGTATAATGGAGACTGAACAAGTCTGGCTTTTGATCTTCAGCTGTTCCCTCAGCTATTCATTCAGGAAAGGAACCATTTGGCATCAGCTTTTCTGAGCTAGATGTGTTTTGAAGTGGCCACCATCCTTGTGTTCATGTCTCTGTCTGTGTAGTCAGCCTGAAAACAAGAGCTGATATTAGCAGGATTTGTGGTAGGTTTTTTTTTTCCCAATAAAAGCAAAAAGTGATTCAGAGTTTACATCACTGCAAGCCCATTGATTTAAGTGGATTCCTGGAGGTACCAAAATGAATTAAAGAGAAGAGTTGCTTCTCATATCAGAATGGGTAGAGTGTGTAGTCCACTTTTAATAGGATAAAGGATACTATATGTTGTCATTAAGGCATACAGTTTCTTCTTAAAAAAATTATTTAAAAAAAGAGAATAAATTATGTATTGTAAATTTATATAACTATCAGAACATTCACCATGAGGAAACCATAATTAAATAGCCATCTTAAGAAAATACACAGAATGTGGGAAATAGGATGATCCAGGTTAAACAATATGTGAACATAATTGCACAGAATGTTATATATGCAAAATCAAACTGTGCAAAGTATATTGATATTGGTTTATAAGGAGAAAGGAAAATGAATGTTGAAAACTGAATGAAGAAAACCAACTGTGATGTCTTATGATATGAAGAAAAGCTACAAAAAGCCATCAAACCATCAAAAGTATTCTATTGAGCAGGGCTGAAAGGAACAGAGGTTGCTTTCAGATACATATTTTCACCCTGTTTACCATATGTTCAAAGTCCAGGCAGCCCACAGGATCCTCATTCTTGGTTCTAAACATTGAGGTCTCTGCATTGTCGTTCCTTACAGAATTTCATGGCACAAAACTTTCATGAGAAACAAAAAATCTGTTGACGGTCTTTATGGAGATGTCCAAGAGCTGCCAGAACAGAAAGGGGGTGGCTAAGCTATGGGTTCACATATACACTTAAGGATAAGGGTCTAAAGATTGATTTCAATAGGGCTCTAACTGTTAAATATATTTGGGTATCTATATTCTATATGTTTCCATGATTTAAAGTCAGCTCTGCATTCTAGTCAGGAAGCCTGTGTATGGAGAAATACCCAAATAGCCTAGGATATCAAAAAATCCCAGCTCAACACACTACATTTCTATATGGAGGAGCATCTATTAAATTGTAGTCATACATTTACTGTACCTCTACCAAAGTGATTTGACAGCAGGTGATACTTCATCCTCTAAGCTTTTGGGCTGTTAGGCACAGTATGTTACTTGATTGGCCAGAATTTAAATGTATTTCTATAACGAGATTTGCGACTCATCAGCCTTTTTTTCCCATACTTTCTGATTTACAGCCCTACTGAAAACCCATGGTAGTACACCGATTTCAGAGGTCTCTGGGTACCCTTTTCCAAAGAGGACTATAAAATACAAATCCAGATTCAATACTGGTTAATACAACACTCAGAAACATGAAGAGCCACAGCCTCTTTGCTGAAATGGCTTGACCACTTCTCTTGCTTCCACTGATAAAATTTCTTTCTGCAGCAATAGAAGCAATAGAAAGAGCTTGACACCTGGACTATGACGGGCAGAATTCAGGAGAGTTCAGCAATCTCATGGAACACTGAGTCCCTGGAACCTGTGTCCCTGGCTCTCCTCTCCTTCACACTGCTTCAAGGTTACTGCAATATGCATTTTTTCTCATACAGTTTCCAGATTTAAGATTGCCTCATTTCTCCATACCAGCCTCCATGGAGGTAAAAGTTCCACAGACTCCACCTCTTCACATCCACTGGGCAGTTTCATTTCAGAGATGACTGCCCAGGAGCTGTTAGTAATTATAAGAACCATCCATGTTATGCATGATGTCAGGTTTCCTCCTGGGCCAGTGTATTGAAAAGACATATTGTACTCTCAACAAGAAATTGCAGTTAGCCTAGGATATAGTTATACCATAGTTTTGAGAGACAATATTAAGAATTTGGGGCACTGGACAAACAAAAGTCTTTTTTGACCGCAGGGGGTAGAAAAGTGCCAGAAGGTAGATAGAAGGCTTTTGTAAGCTTTGAGTTTGTAGATTCTTCTGTCTGACCCAAGTTTCTAGCTCTATAGTATGTAATTTGAAGTCTCCTCTGGGTGCTTGTAATTTAATTGTAAGGTGTCTCACAAACATCTTAGCAGGTGCAAAGAGGACATGAAGTGATCCTTGTTTCCTCTCTCATTAGCTGGAACATGAAGATGGCACTTTATGATCCAATTAGTGCCTCCAGGAACTCTCTAATTGCATTATAAAGCACCTTTAAAAAAACAGAAAATTAAAACCTGGTGTTAAAGCCCAAATTAAAAAAAGAAATTATTGATTAAGTATTTGCCCTCCTGGTAACTCAGCAGTGAGAGGATCCAGCATCTTTATGCACTGCTTTTTGTCTGTCACCTCCACACATGTGAAATGCCTTCCATTGCCCAGAATTCTGGAGAGCAGAGCATCCTTTATTGTATGGTAATCAGACCTGAACTATGCTGTGAAGCTTTGCACCCAAGGTATCTGGTGACATTTATGCATGTTGCTTGTTCAAGGAAACTGCAACTGTGCTGCATTATCTGTGGCTATTTTATCTGGCTACATATCTACTCTATTGAGTTTTTATACCAAACTCACTGGCATAGTATCTAAGAGTATATATAATGAGCTGTAACTTGCTTTCAAGTTCAAAACTCAGCCTCTGTATAATGATTATCACATCACTTTCTATATTTTACTTACTGAGTGGGTGGGAAGAAGATACTCAATATTTAGAGTTACATGGTGTTTTTCAGCTATAGATCACAAAATATTTTCTGTTGGCAGTTAAGCATTATCATCTGCACTGTGAAGATGGAAAAGACTAAAAGGCAGATAACACAGAGCTGTGAATAGAATGCTGTCTTTTGATCCCTTTCTGTTCACTGCATTAGTGCTGCCCCCAAGTACTTTTCTTCATTAGCTGACAAAAGTGACAGGGTTTGGATCTTCTTTCTAATAAAAGAATGAAATATGAAAAAGCAAAACACTTGAATGTGTCTGCCTTAGAAATTACAGTAATACTTGATTTCCCTTATATACACACAGAGCCAAGCAGAACACAAGCCATGTATTTTGTGTTTCCGTCTATTCCTTTTTTTGTACCTGGGATTTCACCCAGCCCATTGCCGCAAAAAAGACACACACCCTGAGGTGTGGTATGCTGTGTGCAGGGTCTTCTACTCATCTCCTCAGAAAGAGGGAAAAAACACCAAAGGTATCCTTAAGCACCTATGAGATGTAATTATTGCTCAGAAAGAGACACCAGTCTAATTTAAATAGTGTTGATCAAAATTCAGGTCCTGTGTTACCTGAACCCAGTCCTCTTCTTCCTGACAAATTTGCACTCTTATTTAGGAGAGCTTTTTCTTGCCTGGTACAGTAACTGTGGTAGGAACCTCGTCTCCCCCTGGCTAACAGGCATTGACAGTCTCTCTGCGTTGCAATAACAGGAGAAAAGGGCTGCACCTCTGTGAAGAGAGATTCATGGTCAGATGCTGCTCAGGAAAAGGGTATGGGTACAGCTGAGAGCTGTCATCTTTTGTTCTGTCACATACCTATGCACTGGCACACCCATTCATATCCTGCTTTGATTAAAACCCCTGATAATTGACAGTAACTTTTCAAGAGACTTAACAGGATGCTTTTTAAATGAGACTACTGTTCACAGTAAAACTTCTTTTATTAATCTTACAGTGCATCATCTTGTTCCAGATTCTTTCATGGCAGGATCCTCATTTTTGGTATAAAATTCATAGGCCTTAATAAATCTTTTGTAGTAATGGTCTGAATTTCAGGAGTTTAACAAACTTACTGAGTTTTAGGTTTTATTACAAAAATTCCATGTAATTAGCATGAACAGATGGTATGTGATTCTGCCATTAATCATCTCTGCACAACCAAAGTACAGTAACGTCAGTATCTCCCAGAATACTTTGAAAAAACACCTGTCTGCAATCTTGCTCTGTCTTGCACCTTTCAGACACCATGACTGTAGAAAAACTACTTCTGATTTATCTAATATTGAAAAATGGTAGAATGAAGCCTTCAATTCTAATAGCTATAATAAAAAAATCTGCCCTATTTGTCAATCTGTCAGGAAATATATTTCAGCTTCAAGCATCATACTCTTGTGGTTTATAGAAATCACAAAGCATCTCATTCAGATGAAGAGGCTGAAGCTATAAGGAGTGCAATTAATATCTTCAATTTCTGCCTTCAGCATGAAAAGAAGCTCAAAAGCTTTTTCAGTCTGAATCCCAAATGCTGTCTAATAGTCACATCTGGCTTATGCTATTTATGAGAAGCAACAGTTGTTGATATCAGCAGTGCATTCAGTGACATACTAACTTTCTTATCTAGCAAGTTGAGGGCAGGGCTGGCTGGAGGTCATGGGAAGGTTGTTTGGGAGGTTCAGCTGAGGAGAAGGGTTGCCTCCCAAATGCTGTCATTGTAAAACTTGGAGAAAGAGGCTCCTGCAGCTCCCTGACAGTGCCTACCCACTGGTTACCATGTGTTTTCACACTGCAAACACAGAGTACAGATGACAAGACTCATGCTGTTTATTGGCAACAATATTTGCAGAGTGACAAGTTTAACCTTTTTATTTATTTGCTGTTTGCATTTCAGTAGGACCCAAACCGCCACCTTAGACACTGCTGTATTTGATCCTAAGCAAGCACTTGGACAGGTGTAAGTAATTCCTGAAAACCACTTCCAACACTTTAGGAAAAAATGCATCAGCAGGCTGCATTTTCTCTGTGAGGCCCTGTGAGATCACTGATAGGCACAAGAAAATCTCAGGAAAGGAGATAGTTGATCAGCCCTTTCAAATAAAGATAGCAAGGAGATATTCCCTCATATTGCTGCTTCACTTCATATTTGAGAAGAAGCCAGAACGTAAGACACCCATAGTGATAAACCAGAGGAGCATTGTACTGAGAGTGGAAGTGGCTTACTCTGAAAATTACTGTAGCAGAGCTTAAAAGAATTTCTCATAACTCATTAACTTTACCACACTGCCTGTCTCTGAAAAGGAGCCTAGCATTTAGCAGAGAAATTGAGAGAAAAACAGACTGTTAGGTAACTGAGGTGGCAAAAGAATTTGATATTGAGTCAGGGATTTACATTAGGAAAATGAGTGGTGCCATCATTGTCTTTCAAGATTCTAATACATACAGCTCTTGGCAGTTTGGGTTCATATAAGCCTATCCACTCTTGGAGCAGAAGGTTGAACGAGATCAATTCTCAAGGTCCCTTTCAACCTGAGTTGTGATATGTTTCTAAGAAGCCATGACAACACTCAAGAGGCTGAAAAATGACAAACTAACTGTATTAATGGATTGCTTGGGCAGAACCGAAGCAGTGTTCTGTATCTCCCATGGCTTTCCTTTTATTGTGACCAGGCTTCTAACTGATATTTGCTTATCCTGTAGTAACCACAGTTGCAAAAACTGAAGGGAGAATGGGAGATAAAAGAAAACAGCTTAGACCCTCTTGCTGATAATGAAAAATGCAGATGCTGTAATACAGTGGTGTGAAATGGTCTCTCTCCATAACGGTGCATGACAGTAAACCAGGCACAAGTAAGAAAGCTGCTAACACGTACAGGTTGCTTAATATTCCAGCACAGTCTACAGAAGACAAATGTTTTCCCAGTTCATCTCTTTTAAACATACTAAAGCAAAAGGTAGAGAGGGAAATACTTGTCACACTGGGATAAATGTCTATCCTTGAACACCACAAAAATCCACTACTAAAATTTGCTGGCCAAAAGACAGGCAGGAGATGATTCGTTCATTGTTATTCAAGCCCACTGAAAATATTCTTTTAGTCAGTGATACATATATCTCATGCTGCTACAGAGGAAATGCCTGGGCAGCCAAATTTTGATGAGAGGTGTGTCTTGGCTGAGAAGTCAGCAGACTTGTAGTACACGAAGGGCTACTGAACAGTGAGTGCTTACACTTCTGTGCTGGGACGTACAGCAGCAAAGCAGATGAATGACTACGTAGGAAGTGCCTAACAAATTCTTCCCTATGGCTACAAATAACAGTGAGAGCTGGGTTGAAGGTCTGGGACTGTTTTTTAATTTTTACACTAAAACCAAACAAATTTATTTATTTAGTCCATATGGCTAAATACATCCTGCTTATTTTCTGAAAACACATGACAAGCAGAGCAGTGAGACTGGGTATCAAGTGCTTTGTCACTGGTATGAAGAAGGTGTGAAATAGGACCCTAGTGTCCTGGTAACCTTCAGGTACAGGAGATTTACATAGTGCCAGGTATGGAATACTGAGAACCCACAAGTGACTGTGTAGCCAGCTTGTTCAAGGCTGGGATCATGTAACCCTTTAACACTTGTACCCGCTGGATTACTGAGTTTAATGGGTTTTCTATGATGTACATTAAGGGCCCAAATTTTGATACACTCTGTATGAATGAGAGAGAAACACAAAACCTATTGAGAGTTTATAAAAGGGTAGGTGTAATTTCAAGCTTTCACTCTGCAGGGGTGTCTGTACTGTCACCATTTCTCTTCGGGAATATTCAGGTGGAAGGAATATGCTGTCCAGCAACAAAGAAATAATTTAAAATTGTAGCACTGGAACACTAAATTTACACTTGCTGGAGTGTTGGAAATATTTGGACTCTCCAAAGTTTCAGCTTCAAAGTTTCCAGGACCTTTTAACACACCACAGTAAACTTGCAGATGTAAGCCCAGCTTTTTGAAGGAGAAGCAGCCACAGGTCATTCTAACACATTGATTTTGCAAAGTGAAAAGCTGCAGAGAGTTAGAACCATTTTAATTTATGGGGGGTTTTGCCACAAAGGCCTTTCTGTCCTCTGACAGAAAATAGATTGCTTCTTGCTCTAGTAAAACTAGTAAAACTAGTTTTCACATAGTGAAACACTGTTGAAATTTAGAGGAAAGACTATGAAATGTCATGCTTTTCTATGAGTTTTTATGGTGGAAAGAAAACAAGATTTTCTTGACACTGATATTTTCGTGAAGATCTAAGCTTGAGTCAAATACCAAGTTTTGTTTTGGTGAACAATAAGGATGCTTAAATACAGTCAAATTTACATGGAAATATTTCCATGAACCTTAATTATCATTAGAAAATACCAAAACAGAAGAAAATAACAGTTGATAACTAGATTAGCAACAACAGTCCTGTCCACAAAACAATACAACAAATTGCTTTTTTTGTGAGGTAGTAAACCCTCTTGGTTAACATAGTAAAACTAAAGTGATGTATGTACTAGAGAGCATGGAGTGGAAGTGGCTGGTATTGCATCCACCTGACATGAGCTCTCCAGCCTTTACACCAGGTATCTGACGCTGATTCAAATGCATATGACCCTCAGAGGTTTAAATGCATGCCTTAAATCTGCATTGAGTTTTCCTGTTCCCTTGCACTCTTTCACATTCACTTTGATAAACAATAGTAGACACATACTTGTTAGATGTGTTTTCGCTCTTTCAGGTGCCGCTTTTAAAATTTTGTTTTCAGACTATTGACAAGGTATGTCAGTACCTTGAACCCTTTTTTTTTTTTTTTTGATTGAACCCTGTCATCTGTCTCCCTGTTGTTATCTAAGAGATCTTTTCAAATATTACTCTTTTTTAATACACCTTTTTTTCCCCTGAGACAGCCAGATGAGATACTGATTTTTAACAAAATGTATTTACTAATTAGTATGTTTGGCCCATATAAAAATTTTGATAAGTAGCTAAACATGAATGTCAGCTTCCAAGAGAAGAGGGAAATGGAAGTCCTTTGCAAAATATTGTCTGAGATAAGTGGTGAAGATCTTTTGTGAAGATTGGGACCTTAGCATGGCTGAATTACATGCTTCTCAGAAATACCGCATCTGTTGGTTTCTTTGTTCTGAGGTTTTTCTGTTTGCTTTTTGTTGTTTTTTGTGCTTTTTTATGTCTACAGAAAAAGAACAGAGAACAAAAGGGAACAAAAGAGAAATTAACAAGTATTACTATGGTTTTCTCCTATGCAAAGATGCGCACTTTTGTATGTTTAATCTTTGGATTTCAAAGACATAATTAAATCTGATTTGATTAACCTAAAGAAATCCAGGAATTAATTTACAGTTACCTGCCAATTTACAAGCCATTGAAGTGCAGTGAAGCTGAACATTTTTCTTTTAGTACTTCCTTAATTAAGCATTTGACTAATTTAAATATCGAAACTGTTTTCTCATAAATACCAAATCTCAGACAAATACGGGTGAAACAAATTCATCTGTTTGATGGATCTGAGATCTGATTCAACAATGAAGCCCACTGAAATAGATAAAAAAGTTCTGGTACTTTTATCATAGGCTTCTGCAAGCAAGGTCTTTGTGAGAAAGGACTGGCACCAAATTTACAGTGCTTAGGATAAGACTTTCATTACATATATTAAAGAAGGCAACTAAATGGTTTTTTTGGGTTTTTTTGTTATTACTAAAAGCATCTGAAATAATTTTTAGGCATAAAAGTAGCCATTAAAATACAGTTACATTGTTGCTAATTATTTGCATCTCACTTTACTCCAGTGAGGGATTGAAAATGGTAGAGTCATCTTAATTTTCTGTTTCCCTTTCCATTCCTTTTTTGTTTTGAGTCTAAAATTAATTAACACAATCCAAATGTTGGCATAAGTTTGCCAGAGAGGTTGTGGCATACTCAAAACCCAATTAGACAAAGTCCTGAGCAGCCTGCTCTAACTGAGCGAGGGGGAAATGTGACTAGATAACCTCCAGAGATCACTTGCAAATACAGCTATTCTATGAACCTTTCAAAGAGTTTTCAAGATTCTATGAAGCTTAAATCTGAATTAAAAAAAATACACAATGTGGAAAATGAATACTTGGAAAGTTAAATACATTACTTTTATAAGCATTACATTCTGGGCCTACTGATTTCTTCTAAATCTATTAGGAAGATTTTTCATGAATATTCCTTGGCATATTTTAAATTGCATCTTACAACTTTAGAAGTTTTACTCAGTAGCTCCTAAATTCTCTTGTACCAATGCACCACAAATAGTATGTGCTTACGAAAAACTTAGTCTATTTCTATTACTGTCATAATTTTTCACACCTGTCCTAGTAAAGGCAGATCAGTGATTCCCTCCCTCCTTTTTGGAACAGCTAACCACAAGAGTGGTACACACAGATCCTCCAATCCATGCTTAGAAACAGAGGATCATACAGATAATTTCCTAAGGAAGTAGATTACTACTTTTTTTGGGTTTTTTTTTCATGTACCATAGGATCAGAGTTCCTTTGCATGGCTTCTCCTATGGATGCACATCCTTGGACTGGGCCAGGGGTACAGGTACACCTGACCAACTGCTTTATAAGTGCTCAATGCAGAACTATGCATCACTTAAGATCCACTTCAATTATCAATATAATATTTCATCAGGAAATGATTCATGAATAATCTATCTTCTGAATCGCTGCACAGGATCTAACTCATCCAGAAATCTGGGGTACTTCAAGCAACTTTCCTGTTATCTCCTGTTAGCACCTTCCCCCCCCTCCCCCCCAAAGAAGAGTTTTACTGTCTCCCAGTTAGGCCAATGAAGCAAGAACTGCCTGTACAAAAGCACTTGTTTTCCAACAAACATGCAATTGCTGATAAGCAGTGCAGGTAAATAATAAAACATATAAAGGGACATTACAGAATGCTCTGTATTATTTATCTGGAGGATTTATTTGACCACTATATCAACCTTCAGGGGACAAGAAGTGCTGTTACATGCTCGCAATGAAAACCTCCCAACCCTTCTGACATATTTTATGTACTTCATTAGTGTTGGGGATGTGTCATTTTACCAAAGTAGGGGAAAAATCTAAGTCAGTAACCGGGAAGCTAATTATTTGGTAATAAATCTAGGGTTTTCATCAGATAGGTTATGGGACTTCCCTGTGTTGGGTAGACAGCTTATACCATAAAATCAATACACACAAATTTGGAGCAAAAGTTCATCTGTTGAAGATGTTCATATACTTACCTGTCTTTATAAGTGGAACCGTGAGAGACCACACCACGTGAAATGCCTCTGTTGATAGCAATAGAAGAGAAGAACATAAGATAAATAGGTATTTGTAGTGTCCTGATTCTTTTCCTCATGCTTTTCTTTGAGGCATGTAAGTTTGCTAATGTTCACAGCATTCAACAAAGCCAGTTTTCTTATGAGGAAATGGCTGTACCAGTGCTTGGAGAGAGACTGTGGCAAATTACATATTCCTGTCAGTAAAATTCCTGTCAGTAAAAAAAGTAGAAAAAAATTTAAGAAACTTAATTTCTATTTGCACTAAAATTTAGAAAAGTAGGCATTAGTAGGTCTATTCAGAGTTCAATTTTTCTTGAAAATTGAACCTTTACTCTTCAGTTAGTTAAATACTTTAGGCAATTGTATCCAAATATATATATCAAAATGACTGCCAAGAATACCCAGGCATTAGGTATAATTCATGTAGTATTTAGTGGATGTGTATTTAAAAATTATGATGAACTGAAAACTTGGGGCAATATAATTTAATAACTGTCTTTCGAAGTAATACAGTCTTTGGTCCTTCACATGTACATGGCTTTAGGAAAACTTGAGGGAGATATAATATTACTAATCACTGGTAGTATTTATTAAACAGTAGAAGACATGTAATCATAAGTGTAATTTCAAAAAGATTATCTTAAATATTTGTTTCCTCCAAAAAATAAGTTATACTTGAAAAAAACCAAGATTTACATGAGAGATTTTAGTAGCAGTTTCTCTAGGGAATAGATTTAAATACACAATCTTGATTTAAGATTTTTTTTCTTAGGTGTTTTGGGGTTCTTTTTTTACCTTTGGCCCAGTTTCTAGTTTCAGAAAGAAACACTATTGGCTGTAAGAAACAGCAATAACAAACTCACAATTCCACCGGTGATACAGGAAGGTTATTAATATCCAGGAAGTAAATCCCAAGTCAAACAGTACCATTTTGTTTCCATTTACAAATGCTGTTTTCATGGATATTAGCAAAATAATTAAACTTTCACTTCATAATTGTGCATATTTAAAACAGGAATTACAGTATTTCAAAGAGACTAGGGTCACTGCAAACAAACTTAAGTCTTGAGCTATCAGTTTTTCACTGGAAAAAGCTTAACACAAGGTTTACCAAAAATTGTACTCTTTAAAAAAAAATCAGCACAAAGAAATAACAACAACTTTATGGAGGAGCAGTCTCATTTGTCTCCCTTTCTATTATCTGTGCTCCAAACTTCAGGAAAAGAAACTACAGAAGAGGAAGGTAGTCTTTAAGAGGGTTCAAAAATGATCTGGGAGAAAATAGTTCAATTTCCCTCGCTTGTTGCTATTTCATATAAGATACTGATGTAGTCATGTGGGATCCAAGATAATGCAGCTCCAGCTGGTTCTGGAGTTAAATTAATTGATTTGAGCTTGGCATGAGCTTGCATTCATGGTTACAAAGATCTCTACCTCTCACTATACTCCTTTGGATATTTGGGCCTGAGCCACTCCCAGTGAGAACCTCAAAGGAGTTTTAGCACCCACACATATTACTATACCAATGAGAGGCTCCTGTGTAGGACACAAACTCATGTTGCCTGTCTGAAAAATAGAAACATAATAATACTTCTGTGAAACATCTGCAATGTAAGACATCCTAATAAGCTTGTATTTTTTCTCAAGTTATTGCAAGGACAAATAGAGAAAAAATTCCATCAGTGAGACTGCAGTGGTCCCTGTGTGGTTCTAACTGCCCTGTATATTCATAAGTTATGTAGCCCTTGCTACATAAGTTATGTAGCCACACATAACCGGCTATGGTTATGTGACCTATGTGACACCAGTGGGGCTCCATGAAAAAGTACTAATCCCACTGTGAAGGACCCCAGTGTGGACTCACATTCTGATGTTGACTAAAGGGGTTGAACATGCTTAAAACAAAAAAATACTATTTTTTTTCAGACCTTTTGCTGATCTGAATATTTACCCAATGTATTTTCAACAACACTTTTCTCATGGTGCTGGCTCACTTCTGTTCTGAATGGAAATGCATATATCAAGGACCATGAATTATTCTTGTCATTTCCTGTTACACCACAAGTGGTGTTAATGACTAGGAGACCACTACAATAAATTGATTTATGGGGTGCTGTTTTAATGTCAGTCTTAATGATGCCCATTCAATGGTGAATGTTTCAGCAACTATCCTATACTAGCTTTATACCTCTTTATACCCTATATTACTGATAGTACAATCTCTGTTCTCTTAGTACTTGAAAAAAACAGAAAAAACCAAAAAAGACCAGAAAAAATAAAGCTTTTCCAGTTAAAGTCACAATGTTATATCCCACTTTTTTGTCATCCAGAGATCTGCTAGATAGGTTAAGAAGATCCTCAGATAATCTCAAGCATTACTGTCTCAAATTGCCTTAAATTAGCTTAGGCTTTATCTTTTTCTAAATTACCATGAATGATGATGTGTGTCAAATGCATTCGGATTCACAGTTTTTTGCCAGTCTCCTCTGGATAAATTCAAATGAGGTGTGAGGACATAAAATGCAGCTAGAATAGCACGGTCTGTCTGTGTTGTTTTAAACTTCACCAAAATAATTCACTGTTCGGAAAATTACTTCTTGTTAAAATCTTAAACCATAATGTCTGTTGAAATTATGTCCATTTTAGTTGTAATGCCTCATTCTAAAAGACTAGAAACTTTGGGATTATCAAAGAGAGGCCTGAGGTAGACCCAACCTTGCTCTCAAAAAATGGTTGGAATTTACAATAAAGATGAGGTAGGGCAATCTGTTCCAGTAAGAAATGCTACCTCTTAGAACTCCATATAAAAGTTCTAACAAAATCCCTCATAAGGACCCCTCTCCTGAAAACACTTGTGTACACAAGCAGATTTTAAATTAACTGTCTAGTTAAGCACATTTATAATACTCATAGGACTGAGGACAGTTGTTATTGCATATATGGTTCTGGGATGGTGTAGATGGTCTTTTAGGAAGAACCCAGATTAACTTTCTTCCCTTTGGGTGAGGCCATGTGCAGAAGTCCTACTGTCCCTGTAATATGGGGGCACATCATGGGTCTCTGTTTGATAGGCAGGGTTTACCTCGCAGTGTAGCACACACTACACTCTATCAACAAAATCTCATGTTAACTTCAGGGTAACTAGCTACTGCTGTGAGCTGGACCCATTTAATCCTGTCACAAACAAAATGGCATAGTTGAAAATGTGCTGCAAAGGTAATGATGGCAGAATGTTTCTGGAAAGAACCATAGCAATATTTTATGAGAAAATCTGGACTGGTGGGAAATGTTTGGTTTGTTTGTTTTTTTATTTTTTTCAGAGAAAGTAGTTATGAGGAGAGATGGAATTTCTGTTGTTTTTTAACAAGCCCTACCTTATAATCAGAGAGTCAGAACTTGAGTTCTAGGTCTGCAGCCTCTCTCTCCATCAAGCGGCATGAGAACTCAAATTTTTCACAGCACCTTAAATCTAATGGAGACTTTATAGGAGCAACATTTCGTGAGCTGCTGCTAAGGCAAGCACCTTGCATTCATATTTTTGGAGTACAGACTTAAATAGCCTGATTTTTCTATAGTTTCTGTGAAAAATAAGGGTTTAAAATTGTAGTTTATTGTTTTGTTGAGTGTATCTTTCAATTTAATAATGTTTGTTTGGTCAGTTTGTTGAGATAGCATGTTGTATCCTGCTGTTTTGGGGTGTATGTTTAAGTGTGCTTATAAGGAGGAAAAGTCAGAAAAACAGGAGGAGGGGCCGACCGCAGGGGCCCACGAAACAGGAGCGTCGCGTGACCATTCCCCTCAGCAACAGAACGAAGCCCGCGAAGCAAGAACCAATGCTGGGAAAGCCTGCAAAACGAAAACAAATGATAAACTAATAAGAGACTAAGGGGAAGGGGTTTATGAAAAGTATAAAAGAACTGGTTTTATCTTATCGAACTTGCGAGCCAGCGGTGGGGCTATGGCTCCCTGGCCGCCCAGCGTGCTGCAGCACGCTGCTTTACTTATATCTCTCTCAATAAAAAGTTTTAAACATACAGTCAGCATTTTTGACAGTTTCCTAAAGCATTATAAAGTAGTCATGGTGCTTGCTTTCTGTGCATGCTGATCCAGAATAAGATCCAGAATAAACACTCATTCCACCATGCACCTCCTCTTTCATGTTACTTTTTCCTGAGAAACATCATGCATGGTGATTTCCGTTTTCAGTTCCTACCTTCTTACAGATCAGTTCTCTTGAATTGCTGCCTCACAAGTCTGTGAAATGCATTGTTGTCTCACAACCTGAAAAAGTCTTTTTTTTCCTCCAAAAAGTAAATCATCATGGTCAACTCAGCTCCTATGATATTGTTTAACCAACATAAAGACTAGACATTATGAACAGAAAAACAAATTTTGAAAAAATCTCTGAGTGCTCTTTCTGTTCATTCTCTCAAGTGGGCATAAGGTACTGAATACTCTGTTCTCTGTAAATGGATTTTTAGCTTTAAGTACTTGAACAACCTCACTGAGTTAAATGGGACTACTCAGCCACTTCAAGTTAAGCTCTTAAATTTAAGAAAGTGCTTTCTTATTACATTCTCAGCCACTTGGAAATACAACAAGTCAAGGCACTTAAACTTTTTTTTTTCTCCATTTTTCATAAGGAAGAAAAATTTTAAAGATAAAATATTCTTATTACAAGCTGACGTTTTGATGAGAAAAAGTTTTATAATACATTATGGTAACTGTACCTTCATTGCTTTATGCTTCTTTTTTGTACTGCTTAGATGCACTAGAAGATGGTTCTCTTTAAGATACTTGGCCTGTGGACCATGATGTAGGTATAAGTTAGGTAAAGGTAAAAATCTTTTCTAAGTGAATATCTCAACCTTTCCAAATGAAAATATCTTGCCTTTTGAACATAGTCTTTTGCCCAAGGTAAAGTAACCTTGTTTAAAAATATCCCGGGATTGTTGCAATGAAAACCATCGGAACTGTCATTAATTTCAAAATACTTAAAATAAAGCATCATTTTATCTAGTTTATTGGAAAATTTTGGGCAGGCATAATTAAGCTGAGGCACTCCCTTAAAATAATTTTTTAACTGATTGTGACTACCTGTGTCTGCATTGTATATTAAAAGGTTAAAGTTATTTGCTGCAGCTTGAATACATGCGTGGAGAGGAAGAAAAAGTTCTTGCCTTCTCAGATGTTTCATAGGCCAGTGACCTTTATAAATGACAGCAAATCTCTGCTGAATGAAGGATGAGGGGAAAGAGGAAAACATTAAGATATTTTGTCCTACTTTTTGTGGCATGTTGAAAACAATCAGAGTGCCTATTTGTCATGTTCCAGCTTTGTCTCCCTTTTGCAGTAGTATCTGACAGGCTGAATGAAGAAAGTGTAAGTGAAGATGAATTGGCAGAGAGATCACTTCTGGTCTGTCTAATTCTGAAGGAGATGAAAAATATATATAATATCAGGGTGTTAAAGGGAAGGAAACATTAGGATCAAGGGACTGCAGGGATAAAATAGAAATCCTTTGGGCAATATAGGGAACAAATGAATAATCCAAATGTGTTTTTCATAATTTAATTTTCTTCAGTTACTTTGTGCTATTTCTAGTATTAAAATAAGAAGCAAACTGTTTATGCTGGAAAAAAGTAAGCAGGGAAAACAAGCAGAGAAATAATAATTCTAAGAACCAAGAAAAATAGGAGGAAAACTTCCCTAGTATGAATAGTCATTCACACTGTAGAACTGCTTCCTTGTGGAGCATGTGCTTCTGTTTTGATTCATTTAAAACAAGACTGGGAAAAAACTCAGGAGCAGACCACACAGAAAATTTCTGTCTCAGCGATGAGATTTGTGGGATGCATCAACCTGTTTTTCATGGAGAAGGCATATAACTGAAAGTCTAAAAATTGCCTAGAGGTATGGAGAGTTGTGGTGAGGTCCATGGAATGACATCCTGCACCAGGACAAATACTGCCAGGAGTTCAGCATTCAGCTGCCAGTGGTCTGGGAAAGCACTTGGTGAGCCTTGCTAGCCAGTTTCCCTCTTTCCATCACTGTCTAGAGAAGAATTTCCATATGCCATGATGGTGCTTAGCAGGAATCAGGGACCAGGCCTCACATCTTGGCAATATTCTGTCATTCAAAGAGGTAGAAAAGATTTCCAGATAGTCCTGTGCTAGAAAACTGTTGAACGTGTTGTAGTTTTTGTAATGTACAATTGGTGAGCTACTCATCCTGCTTCCTTTCTGTAGTCCAGTGGCATGAAAGATACTTAGGTCACACTTGTGCATACACACAAAAGCTTTCTCGCTCCTTCTCTTTCTGTAGATTCAGGCTGTGGACAACAATGTATAACAATGCAGTAATTTCTAAACTCTCCAGGCAAAATACTGGAGGCAGGCTGTGAGCAAGCCAAGATAGGAAGTTCAAATAGATGCTCCATACCCTGAAAAACCTTTATGGGAAATGCATAGATTACCTCCTGATGAAAATTTCACTACTGTCTTCAGTTTAAAAATGATCGAACAAAATCATAGATCATTAATGAATCAAAGAAAGGGAATTAAAATTCTGATAGCTTTTTAATACTAGCTTTTCACCATTCACTTTAGTGGAACTAATCTTGTTTAACAGTGCTCAATCCGAATCTCTGTCTTCTATTCCTAGAAGAATAATATCATACCTGAAAATAAATCTAGGGCATCAGAGCTACTTGATGTAGTGATTCTTGCTCCAAAATGGTCCCTTACAGGGGGAAAAAAAAAAGAAAAAAAAGAAGAAAACAGCAAATTATGTTTAAAAAACTCTCATGTTGTTGTTTTTTCTTTATTATTTTAAAGTTTGTGTTCAAGATTTTTCCTAATACTTATTGAAAATATTATGGAGATTTTTTTTCTTTACTGACCTTATTTTAGCACACAGAAACATCTGGATATCCACAGGGATATTTTATATCCATCATTTTGGAAGAAAAATGCAGATGCTTTCATTTTGTATACAAATCTGTCAAAACCCCAAAATAGATCTTTTTCAAATAGCTTCAAAAGTAAATTACATCAGTGGTTTAAAATGTGTCATGTAATGTCATTTTCTCTTTCAACATCTATACAGAGTAATTGATCTTACCTCATTTCTGCCTTTTTTCAGAACTGATTTTCTGCCACAGTCCCTGTTATTTTGAACTTGATGCCTGTTCATGAGGAGTAGTCACAAAGACAATGTCAGAAACAGAGGAATGACAATGTCTCATTGAAATTACACTCCCAAAAAATTGATACGAGGGAGACTGTGGGAGGCACGGAGAGGATTGTCTTGAAGATGTAGATGATAGAATCCACATGGCCTGATACTATGGGCAATGTCTGTGACAGCCACTTCATATAGATGTACCTCAAGGCACTCTCTACTGATTTCTTCAGGCACTGTAATATCAGCCTAGGATGGCACTCAGTACTCCGAAGCATATGTTTTGTTCAAAAGAGTTTGATTATCTGCTTATAGATTTTGATTAAACGTGATGATAAAATTTTGGTAGTGGATAAAATGGGGAAGAAAGTAGAATTCTAACTTAAAAATCACACAAAGCCATTAAACTTTATACTTTATTGTAACAGCATTCTAACTATTGGCATGACTCTAGCGAGTTCAAGCAACAATTCTTGATTAATGGCTCAAGCAAATTATCATGGGTAGTAAGTGTAGTATGAAAGTCAGCATGCTGATGGCTGTCGTAGTGGGAAAAAAATTTCAATAACATATTAGGCCCATCGCCTGTTACAAATGTCATAGAATGTCCCTACTACACTCATCTTATTTGATTTCAGGAACCACCAACACGCTGGCTGAAAGACAGCAACTGAGCCTCATTTTTCACACCTTTCCTCCACAGACACCAGTAGTTCATCCATCCTGAGGTGACATCCCATCCTGTGCAGGCAAAAGGTTGTTCCAGAGATTAGATCACTGCTAGCCCAGGACACATCAGAACCACCTTCAGCCTCATGTTCATGATTTTTCTGGTGGCAGGGAACTTACTCTTTTTGTGCACTCTGCTGGGTTATTCCAGGAGTCTTCATCTCCCCCCACAGAACTGTCTGGGGTCTTGAGCTTCCCTGTCCTTGGTCCCCTTCTCTTCCTCTTCTGCCTCATTTCCTTGCACACTCTTGACCACAAGTAAGATTTCCACTGTTGCCTCCGCACTGCTGATTTCTGCCCCTTGGCTTCTCCTGCACACTGGGCTTTCATCCAGGACAAAATCTCATCTTGCCTCTCTAGCTATTCATTTGCAATCTCAATGGTAAAAAGAGGTTTTCTGTTTCTTTGCTGCAAGGCCCTTGTCACACTACCACCACTGTAATGCCCACTGTTCAGGCCAGTATCAGACATCACCTTCAGCACAGATCACTCATTAGATTCATGCTTTTATAGAATAACCATGTCTGACAAAATCTCCTTCTTAAGATACTGCCTTTCTTATTCATGATAGAAACGCAGATTTCTTATTTCCGTATCCTTTGTTTGAGACCTCAACCACTGCAGGTCGCTTTTCTCTGGCCTCAAAAAACATGTATTTGCCCCAAGGATGTGGATTCAGAATGCAGCTGCTGACAGTATTTGCTGACGTTGTGACACTGTCCATCTCCATTACTGTAACAGTCAGCTCCCACTTCTCTGCTCTAAAAAGCATTCACTACATCTCTCCACTTGTAGAGATCGCAGGCTGGTTCCTATTGCTTTGCCTTTCAAACGTCATTTGATATTGAAACAAAGCTCCCAGAATTGTCTCAGTCAGTTGAGCCACAGCCATAGTTCAGGAAGAAATTTTTCTCTTTTCTGCAGTAAAGTAATGCTTTGTTAAGATCCAAAAGTAGTCATTCAAATCTCTCCCCTTTTGACTCACATGGGAGAAAAAAAACTTCACTTTAATACTTTTCCCTCTGTAGGACAAAAAGACTCTTGATTGGGTACTCTATTATTACCAGTCATAATCATTCTGTGGAAAAAATAGAAAACTTGCCTTGTCAGCACAATGACATTCTTTCTTAATAGCCTTACTTAAAAGAGTAGTTAAGGATCACTATCCAAAAACTTTCTTACTCTATGACAAAAATTACATTTTGAAAAATAAGATAAAAGTGAAAAGCTACTTTTTCATCCATCATGCATTCGCTCACACGTAAAAAGGTGAAAAATGTCTTACTTGGAGGTAGATGTCACTTCAGAAAGCTTTTATTCACTAATTACACAGTGGTTTTGTAGCACACAATGCCAATTCTTTGGTAAATTTTGGTTTTAAAAACCCTCCAATTTTAATGAAATAAAGTTGACAGTTTTTTCTAGAATTTCTGGGTTAAAGTATTTTCCATAGCATTATAATTTTATTAATGTTAAAAAACAATTGCCATCTATAAATTTGGTTTCTAAGTTTAAAATATTTTCACAAGTTCAAATTGGACACAATAAATTAGGCTTAAAAAATATATATATGTGTATATATATATTTATATTCACATTAGCCTGGAATTTTCTTTATAAGAAAAAGCATCCAAAGATTTGGGGCTTGCCTCAAAATTGCAGTGCTGATACCTGGGATGTCCTACAAAATAGATTTTGTGGGGTTTGACATGTCTGCAGTAAATTAAGTGAGCAAAAGCCTCCACCAGAAAGCAGCTATATTTGAGGTGCAGCAGTTGCCTTTCTGTCCTCATGGAACGTAATGCTTAAAGTTGTAGGAGTGAAGTTAGTCTTGAAATTTTGTGTTCCTCAGTTTGCAGTTGTCTAATGATGTGGAGATGATATCTCCTTTCACTGTGTAGACTGCCAGTTTTTTGGGACAGGAATTATTTTAACAATACATATATGTCATACCTACAGTAACAGGACTCTAGGCAGACTGTAGAAACAGTCTCTCAAAGTATGTACTGACAAAAACTAAGAAAGCCTCAGTCAGAAGTGATTTTGTGATAACTTAAAGGTCATATTTAATTTTAAGTCATTTCCATGTGTTGTTTTCATTAATTCCCCTGTTCTTTCTTCCAAAATGTCTTTCCTTGTAAATAAAATTGAAGGCCATGTTGCATTCCTCTCTGGAAAGCCTGCACTGTGTTCTAGGTGTTCAAGCTGACTTGAACCTCAGCTTCAGTATTTGGCCTAGACTTCTCTCAATAATAAAAGTGAAAGTCTAAGTGTTCTAAATGAATTCTACTGAAGAAATACTGCAGATTTCTGGGAAGATTTTAGTTTTAAGATGGTTGGATTTTTTCCTCCTTTTGAAAATGCCAGAATGAATGAATGAAAGGTAAATCTAATTACACAGATTCAGCCTTAGTAACCAGACCTCAATATAGTTTCTGGCTGCCCTGCAGTAAGAATAGGTAATTTTCTTATTTGAAGTTGCATACAAGTTTTGTCTTTTTGATTTGGAATTCCAGCAAATTTTACCTTTGTGAGTGACCTAAACTCTCAAGTTATTCTTATGAGATATCCTCTTTTTCCCAAATATATTGCTAAAAATAATATCTGGGTTAGATTTGGTTCTTAGAACTTTGTAACACACACAATTTTTGACTAAAGGTACATCTTTCTTCAGGTGTTGGACTCCAGTGGCAACTATTATTTTAGTCTAACCACAATTTTTCAGCATCTCTCTCTGCTAGGCTCTGAAAATGCAAACATCTACCCTATTTTTAATGGAACAGAATAGCTACCATGTGCAAGATTTATTGTTTCTCCGTTCTGCAATTAGACTTTTATATCTTGTTCTGATTGGGAGTTAATGCTTATGAACAAAAGATTTGTCTGTTCCTAGTTACACCTGCTCCCTCATCTCATGACAAAAAGCTTAATATTTTATTATGATCTTTTCCTTCTCATCTTAGAAATATAATAACCTCCAGTCTCTTGCTTCCAAAATGTTATAAATTTCGTTGCCTGTAGTCCATATTGCCAGAGACATTCATTAAATCTAGATGTTAAACATCAGGTAAGACTGAACAGCTCTGAGAGCTGACATCTAAGTTGGAGCTTGTTTCATATTTTATGTTGAAGCAAAATGTTTCTTGTAGAAATCTCCCAGATCATCACTCTGCCTCTTCTGAGGTTTTTACAAGGACATACTTCTCAGAAAATCTTCTGATATGCAAATAGAGCTACCCATATTTCAGCAGTAACACAGAGGCCAACAGATTAGTAGTTAGGGTCTGTCTTTTTTCTAAAGCTGTGAGGAAAAATTCTTTCCTAGATCTAGAATAGTTAGTGATGGCAATGCAGCTTTGTAAAGAAATCTGTATCTTTGTTTTCACATTTGGTTTTCATAGGGCAAATTGAAAAAGATGGATACAAAAGATGAACACCATATATATTGAAACTGAAGGTCCTCTCTTGTTTGCATCAGTACCATGCAGATTCCTAATGAATTATTTATGCCAATAAAGGAGGAGAGTCAGGCCCTCTGCATTAGCATCCATAGGCAATATTTTAAAAGCTGCATTCAAAGGCCTGTGCAACATTTATGACAATTTTTTGTCTGGCTTCCATTTCTTGTTATTAAATAACAGGAATTTATTCCATTCCTGTCATGAAATAACTGAACACAGGAATATGTCCTGTCATCCAGAGAATGAATTATCTGGAAGACCCTAGGTTGGATTGACAATAGCAAGTACAGAAATACAACTAGAGCCACACTGCTATTGATGCCAAAGGGGCTTCCCTGTAGGAGTGTCCTGTATATTTAAGAATTCACTTTCTACAGCTCCACCTGAGAGCTGCAGATTTACTCACAGAAGAGCAAGGCCGTTCAACTTATCTCTCCTGAAAAAGATGACTGGCATATTAGAAACATTCTGGGGAGAGAAGGTGTCAACATGTCCAGCGTGTTAGCAGTTTGTTCCTTCTCGATATGGTTATCACAGGAGTCTAACTGCTCTGATAGAATAATTGTGATTATTTTATATTACAACACATACAAATTTAAAATAATCAACAATGCAGGGATTCAATTTTTGAAGGAATAATCACTTAACTTAAAGTTAAAGTAACTCCCCAGAACTGCAAAAACTTGGTCAGCTATGAAATAATCTGACCTTCTGAATCCTAGGTTTTCAAACTGGGGACCTTGATTAAATGAAATAATTTTAAAAACATAAATTTCTTATTTATTATTTGAATGGTTTCTAGAAAATTATCTCCAGTGAAAAATAGTGTTTTCCATTTGTTAAATAGTAGCTTTTGGTGGTTGTAAAACTGTTTTCTAAAAATAATAAAGAAACTAACACAGCAAGCAGTTGCATTTGGAATTTCTCTGTGTTTTCTTCCATTGCAAGTATGTAAGTGGCACTTACTTTTTAATTCAAAAAATTAACGCATACTCTAATTCCCTTTTGTATGTAATAGAAACTTTTGATCAATCTTTTTTAATTAAAAAATATAGATTGTTTGACTGAATTTTTATTTCCCATGGCAAAAAAATAATTACATCAAAACTTGCCCAGCAAAGTTTTCATGCTCTTATGTTGCCTTCTTTGATTTTTATGGGCTGAACTTATGCTTACAAACTTACACGAACTTATCTTTACCAACCACATAATTAGATGTTAAAATGCAGCCCTGCAGAAAAGGATTTGGGGGTGCTGGTGGATGAAAAGCTGGACATCAGCCAACAGTGCACACTTGGAGCCAAGAAGGCCAATCTCATTCAGGGCTTCATCAAAATAAGTGTGGCCGGCAGATTGAGAGAGCTGATTCTGCTACTTTGCTCTGGTAAGACCTCACCTCTAGTACTGAGTCCAGCTCTGAAACCTTCAACACAGGAAGGACATGGACCTGAAAGAGTGGGTCTAGAAGAGGACTAGGAAAATGATCAGGGAGTAGGGTTGTTCAGGCTGGAGAAGGGAAGGCTCTGGGGATACCTAAAAGTGACCTTCCAGTATCTGGAGGAGACCTACAAGAAGGCTGGAAAGAGACTTTGTTTGCAAAGCCTGTAGTGATAGGATGAGGGGCAATGTTTTTAAATTAGGGAAGAGTAGACTTAGACTGGATGTCAGGAAAAAGTTCTTTACCATGAAGGGAGTGGAAAAATGGAACAGGTTGCCCAGAGAGATAGTGCAGGCATCATCTCTGGAGATATTCAAGGTGAGGCTTGACTGGGCACTGAGCAACCTGATCTAATTGAGGATGTCCCTGCTAAAGGTCATTGCTAGAAGACCTTTAGAGGTCTCTTCCTACTCAAATCATTCTATGATTCTATGATACAGATGACAACGTGTGTTTCATGATCATATTATATACATAGGAAGGTACGACCCTTTTACAAAAAATTAGTCTTCAATAGGTGATTAAACTACTGCTTTCTCCTGTTTTTGTAAACAATGAAGAAGAGATAAGTGAATTATGAAGCAAGCCCCACTGCATGGGGAAACTGCTGGAATGCAAACTCTTATGCCTGCTGACTCCTCCTGAGTACTTGGGAATGAGGCACTAAAAGATTGAGAGGTGAGCTGAGCTCATTGCTGCTTGAAGATACTGAGCCAGTTGTTCCTACTTTTAAAAGCCCTGAAAGCTCTTCAGATTTCGCAAGGAGAAAAGCCTGAGAAATGGGAGGAAAGGAAGACCAACCAGCTTCTTAACAGGGCATCATACTCCCTGGGCCTGGGAGGAGGTCTAGCCCTCTAAATTATGTCTTATTCTGAGGCTTTCTGATAATTTTCTTTAGTATTTCAATTACATCTATCCCCAGAGGTTTCAGATGTGTTCTCTGTATAATTCAAGTTCACCCTAGGTCTCTGTGACTGCATTTCGATTTGGATTTTGCAGATGAGTTCTCCTGTTTGTCTTTCTGATGAACCTTATTAAAGAATTTTTTTTCACAAAGTGTTTCACAGAATTGTGGCACTTTGCCATTGTTTTTCTGCCATCATACATCATACTGTGTAGCTCCAAACTTCACAGAGAAAAATAGTCACCATTTATTTAGCCACCACATTAGACAACTCTGCTTCCACAGACAACTGCACAAATCTTAAATTTGCTGACACTAAATGATGGTTGTTTCTGTTCTCACCCTTTCCTTCCCTTATCAGTGCTCCTACTTCTGTCTTTCCAATTTTTCCAACTCTGTCCCCTCCCCTTTCCACCTCTACTGCTCATCAGATCTTCAGATTTTTGGGAGCCAGAAAATGTTCAGCTGGAGTTAGTGAATTAAAGAGGCTGTCAAAGAGAATAAAAAAAAAAAAAAACAAAAACAAACCAACCAAACAAAAAGGCACCAGTAACGGTAGGAGCCTGGAGAACAAGTTGGAGTGAAAATGGAGTAGTCACCATCTTTTTGGAAGTGGACAGTGATTAGCTGTTAATTCTCAGTATCTTTCAGGACACCACACCCTAGAAGACAGTCAGGGAATTATAGCATCACTTTTAAGGTTCTCGAATTACTACAGAACCCTTCTGGGTTACTGAGAGCCCCTTCCATAGCACAGTTTTCCCATTAGCAAAGTCAGTCCTGCCTGCCCTTGTCTACAGTGCCTGGCACAATATACTGTACCTTTCAGTGCTTCCAGTTCAACTGTTTGTACAGCACAGCTGCAAACAGATTAGCAATAAAAAAGTGTAGGATGAAAAAGAAGGAGGCTTACGTGTTTGTTTTCTTTTAAATTCTGAACAAACCTAAAAGTATTTTGCTAACTCATGGAAATCTTGTTACTTCCTAAAAAGTTAGAAGCAAGCATGAACATGCTTATCAAGAAAATGAACGCAAATGTTCATTTAGGGATGCTCACAAGTATGTTGGAAGGGGAAAGGAAATGTAATTCCGGAAAGCAAAGAAGTGTAATTTATATCTATATCATGCAGGCTAGCCCTGAAAAACAAAACAAAACCACAACAAAACCAGCAGCAGGGAGAAACCAGGAGATCTCACTGCTGTATTTGGTATAACCCCCTAAGTGAGATTTATTCTGCAACAGGAGGAAAGGAAACAGGGAGTGTAGATCAGGAAAAAAAAAGGTGAGGGAGATTAGAGACAATCTATGTTACAACAGAGGAGGAAAAAGGAGATTGAAATGACTGTTCTGAAGAAATTCAAAGGTATTTCAATTATTAAAAAATTATTATTTTGAGCCAATGTTCTTTACTGATCTAACCTGGAGGGAAGAAACATTTGCTTAAAAAGATTTTAGAGCTAATATCTATCTTTTTTTCATAATTCATATTTCATGGATGGCTTCTGAGACTAACTGATCTGAATGTAGCCTGCAAATGTCTGACACCTTGTATAAATTTGCAATATCTTAATGGATGCAATGTAATTTATTCACCAAGTAGAAGGGGTTGCACTGGGAAGTTCTTGTTCACGGGAAGGTGACTTTCTTCACGGTTCATGGGAAGGTGTGAACTGGTATTCCTGTAGTAAGGAGAGGGCAATGAAGAGAACTACTACTTGCAGTAGTTCTATGACTATGATTTTATACATAATCTACCACCTCATTCAAATTACCATTTGATGGGCTTTGGGATTTTTCCACTTTCTTGGAGTCTGGGTTTTAACACAGATGATACTGCAGGAGTGAATGGAAGGCACAATGTCATCAAATAATTCCTGCTTTGTTTTATATGTTCAGTTTTACTCAGAAACCACTCCTCCTGATACAACATTGAGAAAAGGGAAATATTAATTAATGCACTTAATTATCACTCTAACTAACCAGGATGTCTGCATGGATGAACAAGGAACTCCTGGACACACTTAGGGGTCACCCAAGATGTAGAGGAGGCTAAGGTACTCAATGACTACTTTACCTGTCTTCTGCTTCCAACCTCCATGTTACAGAAACCAAAGGCAGGAACTGGGAAAAGGAAGATCCCCCCACATCAGGTGAAGAACCCTCTAAAAAACCTGAAGGTTAACAAGTTTATGGGACTTGAAAGAATTCTCCTGAAAGAACCAGTGGATGAAGTTTCAAAGCCACTGTCCATGGAAATTGGGTGAAGTACTTGCTGACTGGAAGAAGGGGAAGAATATCCTCCATTTTCAAAAATGGGAAAAAAGAATACCCAGGGAACAACAGGTCAGTCAGTTTCACCTTTGGAATCTCCTGATGGCCTGGCAAGATCATGAAACAGATCCGTTGGAGACTCTGCTAAGGCAAGCAGATAACAAAGGGGTGATTGGTGACAGCCAACACAGCTTCACTAAGAGCAAATCCTGCCTGACTAATTTGGTGATCTTTTATGATGGGATGACAGCCTCAGTGGGCAAAGGAAGAGCAACAGATGTCATCTATCTACCTGGACTTGTGCAAAGAATTTGACACTGTACCACATGACATCCTAGTCTCTAACTTGGAACAATATGGATTCAATGGATGGGACCACTCATTGGATAAGAAACTGTCTGAGTGGTTGCACCCAAAGAGTTGTGATCAATGGCTCTGTGTCCAAATAGAGATGTGTGATGAGTGGTATTCTTCAAGGGTCAGTACTTGGACCAGTTTTATTTAATATCTTTGTCAGCAATATGGACAGTGGAATTGAATGCACTCTCACCAGGTTTGTTGATGATACCAAACTGTGTGGTGAAGTCAACATACTGGAGAGAAGAGATGCAATTCAGAAGAACATTGACAGGCTTGAGAAGTGGGCTTTGCAAACTGCAAAAATTTCAACAAGGTCAAGTGCAAGGTTCTGCACCCGGGGTGAGTCAATTCCATGCACGAATACAGGCTGTGAGGGGAAAGAATTGAGGACAGCCCTGAGGAGAAGGACTTGGGGGCAGTGGTGGACAAGAAGCTTAATATAAACCATCAATATCTGCTTGAAACCCAGAAAGCCTTCTGGGGTCCTGGGCTGCTTGGACAGGGGCACTCTGAGCTGGGTTGGGAACATCGTCTCCCACAGCATTCTCCTGAAAAAGCTCTCCGCCCAGGGCTCAGACAGGACCATGCTGTTCTGGGTTAGGAACTGGCTGGAGGGCCGGGCCCAGACAGTGGTGCTGAATGGTGCTGCATCCAGTTGACGGCCGGTCACCAGTGGTGTCCCCCAGGGATCAGTGTTGGGCCCAGTTCTATTTAATATCTTTATTGATGATTTAGATGAGGGGATTGAGTCCATCATCAGCAAATTCACAGATGACACTAAGCTGGGGGCGAGTGTGGATCAGCTGGAAGGCAGGAGGGCCCTGCAGAGGGACCTGGACAGACTGGAGAGTTGGGCTGATTCCAACGGGATGAGGGTCAACAAGGCCAAGTGCCGGGTCCTGCACTTTGGTCACAACAGCCCCATGGGGAGCTCCAGGCTGGGCACAGAGTGGCTGAGAGCAGCCAGGTAGAAAGGGACCTGGGAGTCTGGATTGACAGGAAGCTGAACATGAGCCAGCAGCGTGCCCAGGTGGCCAAGAAGGCCAATGGCATCCTGGCCTGTACCAGGAACAGTGTGGCCAGCAGGTCCAGGGAAGTGATTCTGCCCCTGTACTCAGCCCTGGTGAGGCCACACTTCAAGTACTGTGTCCAGTTCTGGGCCCCTCAGTTCAGGAAGGAGATTGAAGTGCTGGAGCAGATTCAGAGAAGAGCAAGGAGGCTGTGAAGGGATCCAGAACAAGTCCTGTGAGGTGAGACTGAGGGAACTGGGGCTGTTCAGCCTGGAGAAGAGGAGGCTCAGGAGAGACCTCATCACTCTCTACAACTCCCTGAAAGGAGGGTGTAGCCAGGTGGGGGTCGGTCCCTTTTCCCAGGAGGTGTCCCTTTCCAGGGACAGAAGCTAAAATTTATTTATGCTAATGCACATAGCATGCGCAATAAACAAGAAGAACTTAAAGCTCTTGTCCTACAAGAAAACTATGATAAAATTGCCATCACAGAAACATGGTGAGATGCATCCCATGATTGGAGTGCTGGGTTAAATGGCTATTCAGAAGAGATAGGCAGGAAAGGAGAGGAGGGGGTGTGGCCCTCTATTTTAGTCAAGGTCTCAACTGTCTTGAGTATTTTAATGATGGTGATAATAGAGTTGAGTGATTATGGGTAAGAATCAGGGGGAATGGTAACAAGGCAGATATCATGATAGGGGTCTGTTATAGACCACCCAACCAGGGAGAGGGGGTTGATGAATTGTTCTGTAAGGGGCTGGGTATGGTTTCAGATTCGCTTCCTCTTGTTCTTGTGGGAGACTTCAACTTACCAGATGCCTGCTGGAAATATAATCCTGCAGACAGGAAGCAGTCCTGGAGATTCTTGGAGCGTGTGGAAGATAACTTCCCAGCACAGTTGGTGACTGAGCCAACTAGGCAAAGCTCACTACTAGATCTACTGCTTGTGAACAGGGAAGGACTAGTGTGAGATGTAAAGGTTGGTGGTTGCCTTAGACAAACTGACCATGAGATGGTTGAGTTTTCAATTCTTGGGCAACTAAGGAGGGAGATCAATTGAACTTCCTCCCTGAACTTCTGGAGGGCAGACTTTGATATTTTTAGATTGCTCAGTGGTATCCCCTGGGATATAGTCCTCAAGGACAAAGGAGTCCAGGAAGTCTGGACGATCCTAAAGAGGGAAATCCTTAAGGCACAGGCACAAGCTGTACCTGTGCATCTTAAAATGAGTCAGCATCATACCAGACCAGCTTGACTGAAGAAGGTGCTTTGGGCAGAACTCAGAAAATAAAGGAAAGTCTATCAACCGTGAAAGGAAGGGCAGACAACTTGGGAAGATTACAAAGATACTGCAAAGATATATAGGAAGAAAATTAGAGAGGCCAGATTGAATTAAACCTGGCCAGTATCATTAAAGAAAATAAATACGTAAATAGCAAAAGAAGAGCTAGGGAGAACCTTCCCCCTCTACTTGACCTGAGAGGGAAACTTGTGACTGAGGACATGGAAAGGCTGAGCTGCTGAGTGCTCATTTTGCCTCAGTCTTCGTCAGTGCCAATTGCTCCCTGAGGGTACAGCTCCCTGACCTGGAAGACCAAGATGGGGAACAGAATGAAGCCCCCATAGTCCGGGAGGAAATGATCAGTGCCCTGTTGTGACATGGATGTGCACAAGTCTATGGGACCAGATGGGATCCACCCAAGGGTACTAAAGGAGCTGGCAGAAGTGCTCACCAAGTGCTCTCCATTATTTATCAACAGTCCTGGCAAACTGGGAATGTCCCATTTGATTGGAAACTGGCAAATACAATGCTCACCTACACGAAAGGATGAGAAGATGATCCAGGATCCAGATCCATAGGCCTCCCAGTTTGACCTCAGTGCCAGGAAAGGTTATGGAGCAGGTCACCTTGAGTGCCATCACACAGTACATTACAGGACAACCAGGAGATCAGGCCCAGTCAGCATGGGTTTATGAAAGGTAGGTCCTGTCTGACTAAACTGATCTCCTTCAACAACAAGATGACTCGCCTACTGGATGAAAGATCTGTGGACACTCTCTACCTGGACTTTAGTAAGGCTTTTGACACTGTGTCTCACAGCATTCTTCTTCAGAAACTTATGGTACTTGGACTGGATAAATATACCCTCCACTGGATAAAAAAGTTGGCTGGATGGTCAGACTGAAAGAGTAGTAGTAAATGGAACTAAATCTGGCTGGTGACCAATCACGAGTGGTGTCCCCCAGGGTTCAGTGTTGGGGCCTCTTCTCTTTAATATCTTCATTAATGATTTGGATGAGGGGATTGAGTGTACCCTCAGTAAACTTGCATATGGCACCAAACTAGGTGGCTGTGTCTATCTGCTAGAGGGTAGGGAAGCCTTACAGCAGGATCTAGACAGGTTAGACCAATGGGCCAAGATTAATTGTATGAGGTTTAACAAGGCCAAATGCCAGGTATTGCACCTGGGTCATAACAACCCCATGGTGAGTTACAGGTTGTGGTTAGAGAGCTGTAAGTTGGGAAGGGACCTGCGGGTATTGGTTGACAGTTGACTTAAGTGCTCATTAATCTTTAAGTCCTGTCTGCCTGATTCAGACCTGTCATACTAGCTTACAGCTAAGGAACAAGGAGTTTCCCAGCCATACAAGGGTCTGGCATGGAGGACTGTCACATTTGGACACACTACTGATTCTTACACTCCAAATACTATTTTCAAGAGTTCTTATTGGTGTTTAGCACAAGCCCAAACAAAGTTTGAACATCTACATTTGGTTCCTTTACTACTCTACCCTTGCACACAGGTATGTCTTGCTGAGCTTGGGACTAGTATGTTTTTTTTATGGCCTTCCATCTTCCCCATCTTGTATGCCAAATCCTATCTTAATCCTACAGTCATAACAAGCAAATTTACTATGCCATATATCACTGTTAGGTTAATTCAAAATTAACTGTATTTCAGTACTGGAAGCAGTGGTAAATTGCCTTTAGTCTACTGAAGCCTTCTATTTCTCCCCATATGACTTCTAGGTATCTTAGGACCAAATCTTTGCTGGGAGAACAGATAAACCTTTTACATTCAACATTTTTGCGTTTCTAGATTTTTTTACATTGAAACAATTCTGAATGTATTCTATATTCTTATATAACTGAAGCTCAGGAATTTGGGTCCAAACTTAGACCTTATTACATATGATCAGAATGATCATATATAATAGTCATATAATCTATGTCATTAGAGTGAATCCATTTGGTTGATGCAACAGACAAACTAAAAAGAGAATAATCCCCAAGACATGCATACAATGTACCAGGAAAGGACTGATAGCTGAAAGCATTGTAGTGAATTTCTAGCAAAGATCTTCAGTGCTCAGACAGAGCCTGCAGCATTATGTTTCTGAAATTCTCAGTTAAGTTTAGGTCCTTATTGTGTGCAGGGGCAATGTGCCCACAAGAAGACCTAGGATGTTCATCCACACTGAAGAAAAGATAATTTTGCTCAGTACCTGATTAAGGTTGGGCTTTAGGCTTTGGCAAGGGCCCCACAGGAGGAAATACACTAGAATAGTGCAGTCCTCAGAGGTGCTGCTCAGTTTTGCCTGGGAATAAGGGCATTATTGTTATTTTACCTTCAATGGTTGTCAATCTCTGTACTAACTTCCTACTGGGTGGTCCCTCCACTCGAGTTTAAATGCTGGTAGTGCCCAAGAGTGAATTTAGGCCAGAAACAGAAAGGCCCAATAACACTAAAGTGCACAGAAATCTCTTTATCTTCTCCAAAATTATGAAAGGCTCAGCCATTCCTGCTAGCATCTGGAATTTAATTCCCAAGAGTCTGAAAGAAAATGATATCCCTGCTTCAACTCCATTTCTCACTGGCTAGCTAAGCATAGAGATGAATTTGTGCCTACATGTTCTGAACCTAAGCTTTAAAGCTATGAAGGCACCCTCTGTCATACAGAGCAAGTAGAAGCCATGATCTGTCGTTCGGTTTCCTCCCACAGTTTTGCTCTTCTCATCTCCATTTTCTCCTTAGTGTAGTTTTTTTCCCCACACTATTAAGCTGTAAGTATTTGACAGAATGACAGTCATATAAGACAGTTTCTTGCTGTATCCTCCATCCTTTACGTGGGTGGATGGATTCCTGTAATTGCGGCTAGTTTAAATCAGTTACTGTCAAATATATACTTTTTCCCCAGATATTTTGAATTTTAAAACTACCTATTACCTATTTAAAATTAATACAAGCTTTGAATACACACAAGTCCATGTAACTTTTCATTTTTAATTTGAATCTTTTCTCCCTTGAGGAGCCTGGAATTCTTCATTAATTTAGCAGCACTGACTAAGGAAAAAAAACCAACAAACCAACAAACAAATGTCCATATATGTCCTAGATTTTCCTCCAGGGAATACCTTTGGGAGTTTACACTTGAAAAAGAGTATCTCTCATTAAGTTAAGCTGTTCTGAATTGTAAGAAATGTTTCACCATTCAGTAAAAGTCTAATTTAATCCCCATTGAATGCCAAAGAAATTATCTCATTTATTTCAGTAGGCTCTGCAACAGACTGCTCTTGCAAATAGTTTAGATTTGCGTGGTAGCATTTCTCAAACCCAGAAGTGAGTTGAATAGCAGTATCCGCAGAAGCAGGGTGAGGATTTCTCCTGTGCAGAGGAAACAGAAACAATTGTCTGCATTACGCAGAAATGATTTGTGATTGTTTGTTAGGATAATTCAGGTAACTGCAATACAGAGACAGCAGCAGCCAGACATTTGATCAGTCAGCAAATGCAATAGGAAAGGCAGAGTTTGAATTTACTTATCTTTTATGAAAACAAAAATAATAGGTAAGTTGGTTTCACCCTCATGCCCTAGCACGGCTCTAGCAGCTCTCTGTAGCAGGAATTCATTGCTTGAATCTCGGTCTTTATAATTTACTGCTTCTTGCTACTATGGTCTTATAAATGAAACTGGGCTAGAGTACTGGTAGATAACAGAAAAGAAATGTGATGTCAGCCTTCAAAAGGAGAAAGATCATAGTAATTACTGTCAAGGAAGTCTAACTTCAATCCCTTTTAAAATACTCTAACGAATAAGAGTTTCTAACCATTTAGAAGATAGCAGAGGCATTAGGAATACGCACAGCTAACAAAAAGAAACACTTGCCATTAATTTTTAACAGAATTACCAAATGAGAGGACTATGACATATGCAATGCAGGACTAATAATTTCATGCCAAATGTTATATTTACAATCAAGTCTTAAAATTAAAAAGCTTCAGTCAGCTTGAGTGTGGACCCCTGGGGAACCCTTTTGTTTAGCCTGCCCAAAATGGATGTCTGAGATTCTTCTTTCCTACTTGCACTGCAATTTAAATACTGGTAAAAATGGGAGGAGTTTGTTACCAGTTGCTTCTTTGCATTCATGTCAGTTTGTCTTAGGCAGCCAGTCATTCTCATCCAAGGAGTAATATTATACCAATCAGACAAACAGAAAAAAAATGTACAATTGTTGGGAAGAGTGCAGTGGACAACACACAGATTAATATAATCGAAGTATTGCTGTTTATTGAGAGCAGCGGTAGCCTGCTCTAAATACAGTCAGGCTGATAACATAATATAAGAATATTGCTAATTGGTACAACACATTCTTCATATGCCACAGTGCACTATCTAACTGGTTAAATGCTATTGTTTATGTGCTGTCTATGAGATGCTTTCCCATCCTGTTATTCTTTTCTGCTGCCAGCTCCCTTATCTTTTGCCTGTTGCTGATCTTTTAGTAACCTTGCAGCTGGGCCTTAAGGACCTTAGCTCACTCTGGCTAAATCTAAATAGTCAGGATTGCTCACATGTCCATTTTCTTCCAAAAATTCTCCAAACATACAATGTTTATTGAATATTGCATATCTTTGCAATGTCCTTCACAGGGCAAGATGAAAACGTGTTAGACAGTGTTAATTTGGAAGGGGTAGTAATACAGATCATAACAGAGAAATGAGGAAAGAAAGATGCTTAGAGATATCAGGATAAAAATGTGTGTAGAGCAGTTCAAACAATGCCACCTAATAAATGATCTGGAGAGGAATGGCAGCTATTGAGTTGTATAGAGGGACTAGTGGGTTTAGAAACAGAAGAAATTAAATTAAGAAAGGGCAAAATTTAGGTCACATATCAGGGGAGTCTTCTTAATAGTGAGACAGAAGATTCTGCAATGGAATGGTCTATACTCACCACTTTTTAAGGTAGAAGCAAATAAATCTGTTCTATCGAGAATGTTAGCATGTAGGAAAATCAGGTTTCATATCCCCATTTTGTAACCTCTAATGACCAGGAGGATTATTTCAAGAAATCTGAAGTTTATAGCAGCCTTCCCTTTCTCTGTGGCTTGATGGAATAAGTGTCCAAACACTTTTTTGTTGTTGTTGTTGTAACACAACTGAGGAATCCTTAGACAAGAAAGTGTTAACAGGTCTTTTTTATCTCATTTATTTATAATTTGTGGTACAGCACCATCTTGCAGTTCTGTTACACATTAGATCCCTGTTAGCTAAATGTTGTCAAGAGATACAATGAAAGTTATTTCTTTACCCATGTTCCTTAATAATTTAAATGCAATAGAGGATAATACAACGAATAGGTATTACAAATGTGTGTGTGTAGAAGCGAGGTAACACCGCCATGGTGACAAAGTAATGTAAGATAACTGGTTTTCAAGTTTGCCATTTTTTTTGTGTTATGAATTCTTAAGAAATTCTACGCCTACATCATATGATGAATAAGGTTTAGTTATGTGCCTGTCTCTGGAAGTGTGTATCATCACTAGGATGTGGCCTGGAGCAAGTCAGATGTGTCTCATGTAAAGAATTTGTACAAGGCACTGTATCTGCTGTATAAAAAATATTTGGACATCCTTGTGCTATGATTGGTGAAAAAACAAATATGGATAACTCAACAAATCTTCTACCTTTGCTGTCTAAATGCAAGGCAACATATAAAGATTGTGTGTTCTCCACTGAACCCAAAAACTCCTTATGACCATTCATTTCTGTAAGACCAGAGATGTCTTTGAGGGGGGAGAGATGATGCACAGTCTGTGAGTGCAAGACTGGCGTCTGTACATCTCACCTTGAATTTAAATCCATAACTTCTGAAAGAGGTTTTCCTCCTTTCTAATTTTGTAGCTACTACTCTTAAAGGGTCTTTTCAGATTCAAAATAAGAAGTGTTTTTTCACTACTTTCTTACTCGTGGTTATACTCATACATACTGTGATCTGAGGTATAAATGCTGCGGAGCCATCATAAGTCCAGGGGATTTCCAAGGATTTTTTCTAAATTAACAGTTCTGGTAATTGAGGTCAGATCTGATTCCATGCATGTAACATGGATTTTTAAAGATCCTAAAGAAATCAATTACCCCACTATTTTCTAAAGCTGTTCTGAACTTTTTTTAACTGCAACGATAATGCATTTATATAAATTTCCTCTCTTTTTCAACCCTCATTAATAATGCAACCTTCAACACAAAGGGCTGTCAGTGGTGTGGTTCTATTCTCACTCAGAGAAGATAAATAAACCCTCTGTTTATAAATGCAAGAGCCAGCACATGCTGAAAGCAGTGATAATGTGACATGAAGGTATTCCTCCAGGTTGTTTTGCTTGATGCAATTTGACGCCACCTTGCATGTGATATTCTCTCTGTTCATATTGTTTTCAGTATTCACTGGCAACTACAAAGAGTATTTTTCAAGCTTGACAGAAAGGGATTCAAGGTCAATATTTCTCTTGCACTTTCCAGGACAACGCTATTATATAATATTTCCTACTGATGGACTGCCAAAAAGTGCCAGACTTAGCCCAGTTATCAAAAAATACTTTTTATTACTTATTGTTTTAAAAGTCATGCAAAGACATAGTTCCTTACTTCGTTCTGTCAAACTGCTAAGCTTCAGATAGAATACTTATTTTCTTACTGTTATTGATATAGTGATTCATGGTCTGAAACAAACTGGCAACATACTGGAGTTTCAGGAGTCTAGGCATAACTAATTGTGAATGGGAACTGGGGAGACTAGTGGTTGACAGGTTAACAGCTAGTGGCTGTTAAGATGAATGCCAATGGGAGAAAAAATTCCTAAGGGTGCACAGATTCATGTACTCCTGCTTGGATACTTTCTCCACTTGAAAGCATAGTCAAAGCTTGAATGTTTAGCTGTAGGGTTTAAGTTTGTCTTAATGTGAAAGTAATTCATACAGCCTACAGACTTCCAACTGCATTGCTTGCAACCTGGGCAACTGAAATATGGGAGAAACAAAGTTAATGATGAGCCAGTTAAAAACATGGTTCTTGAAGTATCTACAAGAACAAAAGTTCCTATTGATGTCAGTCATTCATTTCCACTCCATACTGTATAATTTAAAGAAGGTAAATGCAGTGACTTCTGCAGGCAAGTATGGCTTGCCAGGAAGCAGCACCAGCATCCTGCTCTGCAAAGCAAGTGGGTAGCTGAGGGTCACAAAAAGGGAGTCAGTTGCAGTTCCTTCACTAGCACAGGCCCACAGCTCTCAAGCAAGAAGAGCAGAGCAGATCTAGTGATGATGGGCACATATGCCAGCAGACCAGTGATTGCCTGGCAAGTCAGTAGTGATGAGAGAGGTCTGAGGTCAAGCCAGAAGAAAGTAAGGCAAGATTGGAATTAGCAAGGTACAAGGCCCAGCACAGTGCATCTATAGTACAGTCAGAGAAGGAATCTGAGCTTAAATGAAGCTCCTAAACCACAGCATAGAGGATACATGAGCAGATACCACAGATGAGGCCTTCCCACAGCTCTTTTTGACAGCTCAGCTGTTGTCACAGCAGATTGGTTCAAGGTGGTACTCAGGAGGAGAAGAAGTTGCAGAAGAGCATTACAGGGAAGGATGGTCACAGACTGATAGGAACACATAAAAGACATATAGTGCACTCAGGGTCGTGCCATATTGTTCATAGCATGCCTGTTTAGTTTTTAGCAGGTCATTTTTGGGCAGTTTTATTAATGAAGGATGGAATATTAAAAGCTAATTTCTTGGTTATGTGGATATAAGCCGTAAAGTACTCTAAGAAACCATAAACACTATGCATGTTTGCAGAGTTCCTTCACTTGTGCACTTCTGCACGTACACATGTGAATCTAGTGTGTCACATCAAAAAAACACTTTAGCTCCTCCAGAACCTCATGTGGAAGTCCTGGCTGTACTTCTCCCTTGTTTTTTTCTTTACACTATCTTCACCTATCTTATCCACCAAACTGCATGCTCTCACCAACCTCCTCCTGATCTTGTCAGAAGAGCGTTAGGAACTGTTGATCTTCTTTCTGTTCTAAGTCCCTCTCATGTCACAAGGAGGACATGAGGGCACCAGTGGAATTTACCTATTTGTTTCCTCAATGTCTTCAAAGAACAGCAGGCATAGCCAGGGTACCTATTTGGTTGTTGTGCTTTCTAGCTTCCTGGGTTCTTTTAGGGAGAGTTTCGAATTATTTTAAGGGTCAGATAACTCAGCAAAAAAAGGTGGTACTGAGGGATGGTGAAAAGCACACGTTTGGTCACTGCCTGGAGTCCATGCCCTCCTTCTGGTCCAAATATTCAGAATGTTTCACTGAACTATTTTTGGTTATAACTTTTTACTTGGTCCCTTTAGTGTCTTGTGGATGAATCAGCTTTGTGTGAATCTGTCTCATCCGTATTTTGCATCTCCTGATGCTGGCTTCTTCCATAACCTCCTCTGGCAACACTTTTCATTATCTGGTATGCGAAAATATTCCTCCTTTTGTCTGTTTAAAGATGGACTCCTGAGCACAGTATTGTGGGATTTGGTGAATAACATTTCTGCTTTAACCTTCTCTACGACCTTCATGATTTGGTAAACCTGTAAAATAAGCAGCCGCAGACTTCTCCTGTCTAAAGTAGAGAGCCACAGCCTTTTAAGTTTATTTGCATAAGAAAGCCACCCCATTCCATTAATTTTAGTTGCCCATCTCTGTACATTGTCTAACTCTATTACATCCTACAAACACAGACTGAAGAGCAATACACAGTACTCAAGGTTTGGGCAGGTATTTTTCCAGAAAATGGCAAATAATTCATTTGGCCTTTTTGTCTGCCACTGCACATTAAAGTAACAATTGTAAAAGATGAAAAATTATTACTCTAAATTAATATATATTGCCATTTCCAAGTTCAGCCTCAAGTAGGTATGGTTTACATTATTGTTCCTTGTAGTTACTGCTTTATATTTAGCTACACTGCCATCCTTCTGACCTTTCACCTAGATATATGCCATTGATACTGTATTCATCTAACCAAATGAAGTTGGCATCATTTACAAACATAGAGATTTCACTATGTACTCCTTCATCAAGGTCATTGGTCCATAAGGATTGAGAAGTAGCATAATTTTAGTCCCAGCGATGGTCCCTACTCCTGATGTTCTTCTACCCTGGAAAGTGCCCATTAGCCTCAACCTTTTGCTACCTACCATTTGATTAAATTCATTAACTTTCAGTACACAAAGGGACCTTGCCTGCAACTTTATTGCAAACTTGTGTCTTTAGTCAACTGCAACAAGGAAAATTGCCAAAAGCTTTTTGAAAACCTGAGTGCATGATCCAGGGGATTGCTTTTGCCAACACAGACAAAACTGCAGAATTCTGCTGCAGCACTCTGACACATCAGTGACACAAGTCTCCCCATCCCTGAAGCTCTGCTACCTCTTTTTCCCAAAAGACCTTGTTCACTTACAGAATGAGGGAATTCACTACTCAGAATCAACTGTTTTACCAAGCCAGGAGTTTCCAGGATGCCCTCTAGAGTTATGCTGGCAATCAGCCAGGCCTCCGTCACAGAGAGTGTTTGAAGTGGTAGTTTGTATATTTTGTTCAGTAGCTATGCAATTTCACTTTTGAGTTCCCTCAGAGTTCACAGGTGAATTGCCATCCAGTCTGGGTGACATGAACACAACTTCTCTGCTTGGTCTTATGCCTCCTGTATACTTCAAATTCATCTAGCTAGTCTGACCTATTTACTACAAAGAATGTGTAGACATATTTATGCTGTGATTTACACTGAAATCACAAAACCAAGAAGTTTTCTTCAGGCTCCACTGAAGAACCTCTCAGTGCTGTCCTGTGAAAAGATAGTGGCATTTTAAATCTAAATGTATAAATGAGATAAACCTTTAACCTGATATATTTGCAGGAATTCAAGTATAGAGTTTCCATATTACCTGGACTCTAGAGGGCTCTGACAGCTAGGGGAGGTCTGTACTGCTAATACCAGGAACTATCAGGCAACTCCATTGGAACAAATGAGATCAGAATCTGGCTCTGTAGTTCAAAATCATCTTGTCTGGCAAAGAAAGAAAGAGTTGGCTTTAGTAGGATCCCCAGATTTGTGTTATCTAGAACAATGGCCTTAATTTTAGCAAGGTAATATGACTGTTGCAGGGGATATCAAAGGAAAGACCCTCTTTTAAAGCAAATGACAAATATTGATTGCTGTGTGATGACAAAACCACACAGGTAGATACTGAGATAATCTAAATCAGAGCAACTGCTACAAAGACTGTAAGAGATTCTGCAATCTAGACTTTGACATTTGGTGCTATGCCTCTTAATTGGACTTTCTGAAACTGTTAAGCATATTTTCCAGAAAGTTTTCATGACGTGTTGTTTTATTTTCTGTTTACTCTGAAGTTTAACAAAACAGTGATTTCCACCACTCAGAAGTGCAAGTATTGAAGCTTGGAAATAAGACTCAACACCCATTTTAATGCACATATGAGCATTTATACGTATCTCTTGCATAATCCATTCACATATGTAATATTCTTTAATCAAAGATTTGGTCTCAAAAGGGTATGAAAGCTAAGGAAAGAAACAGGTATGACACTTTTCAATGAACTGCCTCACAAATCTCCTCTTGTTTGGACACTTCAGTTACTCTTTTGAAATTAAAAAAAAAAAAATTAAAATCCAGTTAAATCTGCAGCCCAGTTAAATTACATACAGAGCTTCTTAGGGGTAATAGGTCTTAATTATTGCTTATAAGGCAGCTTGCCTCAAAACTTGAAGCTACTACCATCATAAAAAAAGGGAAAATGTCAATAGCTATTTAGAGCTATATTATATTATATAGCTATTAGAGCTATATTAGAGCCACATTTTAATGTCACTCAAAACTTAGGAGCTTGTGGTCTAATATAGTTCTCCTCTGGTCAATAGGCAGGAATCAAAGAAAAGGCTGTCTTTTCTGTGGGGTCGGCAGAGATTCTACCCCAATGTGTATGGTGATTGGCTGCAAGAGCTTAGTAACAACTTGATGCTAATCTATCCCTGTCCACAGGTTAGTATGATTATGACTGTTCAGTTTTACAAAGGACCCAAATATAAAATTATATTTACTACAAAAGAAATTTGAGTGTGGAAAATTCCAGAGAAGGGCCAGAAGGATGACCCTGGTAACTGTCGACCTGCCAGTCTGACCTTGGTGCCAGGGAAGGCTATGGAGCAGGTCATCTTGAGTACCATCATATGGTACATACAGGACAACCAGGAGATCAGGCCCACTTAGCATGGGTTTATGAATCTCCTTCAACAACAAAATTACTTACCTACTGGATGAGGGAAGAGCTCTGGACACTGTATACCTGGACTTTAGTGAAGCCTATGGGACCTGTGTCCCATAGCATTCTTCTTTAGAAACTTATGGGGAAAGGCTTGGATAAATAGACTCTGCACTGGATAAAAAAATTGGCTGAATGGCCCAGGCCAAAGGAGTGATAGTGAATGGAACTAAATCTGGCTGGTGACTGCTCACGAGTGGTGTCCCCCAGGGTTCAGTACTCAGGCCTGTTTTCTTCCATATCTTTATTAATGATCTCAATAAGAGTATTGAGTGCATCCTCAGTAAATTTGCAGATGACACCAAATTAGGTGGCTGTGTCTATCTGCTAGAGGGTAGGGAAGCCTTACAGCAGGATCTAGACAGGTTAGACCAATGGGCTGAGATTAATTGTATGAGATTTAACAAGGCCAAACGCCAGGTCTTACACCTGGGTCATAACAACCCCATGGTAAGTTACAGACTTGGGGATGTTGTAGTTAAAGAGTTGGGAAGGGACCTGGGGGTATTGGTTGACAGTCGACTTAATATGAGTCAGCAGTGTGTGCAGGTGGCCAAGAAGGCCAATGGCATCCTGGCTTGTATTAGGAACGCTGTGGCCAGCAGGAATAGGGAGGTGATTGTCCTTCTGTGCTCAGCTCTGGTGAGGCTGCATCCTGAGTACTGTGTTCAGTTCTGGGCACCTCACTATTGGAAGACACAGAAGTGCTGGAGCATGTCCAGAAAAGGGCAACAAAGCTCATGAAGGGCCTGGAGCAGAAGTCCCGAGAGGAGAAGCTGAGGGAGCTGGGGGTGTTCAGTCTGGAGAAGAGGAGGCTGAGAGCTCTCTTCAAGTACCCCAGGGGAGGCTGAAGTGAGGAGGGAAAAAGTCTCTTCTCCTTAGTGAACTATGACAGGACAAGAGGGAATGGATGTAAGCTGCACCAGGGAGGTTTAGGCTGGATGTTAGGAAATATTTTTTCACTCAAAGGGTGTCAAGGATTGGAATAATATGTCCAGGGCAGTAGTGGAGTCACCATCGATGGACATACCTAAGCAGCATGTGTACCTGGTTCTTAGAGACATGGTGTTTAGTGGTAAGCTTACAGTGTTGGTCAAAGGTTGGACTGGATAATCTTGGAGGTGTCGTCCAACCAAAAACATTCTGTGATTCTCTGATTGTGATTTGAAAGACCTTCATTGCTATTTTTCATAAGAAAAAAGGTCTTCAATTTCTAGAGCTGAAAGCCTGTCACTGTGATTTTTCCTAAAAATTATGGCTTTTCAGAGTTATTTTGCTGAAAGAAGCAAACTTTTAAGGCATGTTATTTCATGAAAGTGACACAAAAGCATAGATGCTTTTCGAAACCTATTTTTAATCTCTGTAACTAAAGAAAAATTCCTCTAATTTGTGTGCAATTTTGACAAAAGAAAATTTCTGTGCGAAATTCTACATACAAACCGTGAAATAACTGGAACTTAGTATCAAGGAGTGTGGAAGAGGGAAGAAAAGGCAGTTATGTTACTACAAAGTATACCAGTAAACAGCGAAAACTCTCACTGCAGAGAATGAATGGGCATAAATACATTTTTCCGAGTATTTAGGAAAAGTTAAGTTTTAAAAGGTTGACTTTCTATTTGGGCTGTCTGTCAAATTAAACAGTGCCTGCTCATGGATCACATCCACTTTTGAAACAACACAAGAGAGCCCTGTCTTGGATTCCAAATTACTTCTATCAGTTACTCTGACCAGCAGGCTCAAAGACAGCTTTATAGGTTGATAGCATCGGAAACTTAGCTGCCTGCAGCAGAACCAGAATAATTTCCAGATGTTGGAAATAAATATTTCAGAGGGTTTGGCCTAATGTCTTTCAGTCTGCTAATGTATCTCGTGTAGAAATTTATCTCATTCTGTATAAAAGGATTTTACCATTGTTTGCTTCTGTAAATGTGATCTTTCCTGCTAATTCTGCGGTAATAGCTCCAGGAAGACTTGTATTAGAAATCTGGATGGAGGGAACATTATTTTAATAAATTCACATATTCACTTTTGAACATCAGCTTTGAATAAAATGCATGCACAAGACTGTTCATGTTCATTATCTGTGACTATTTGTACATTAAAACTTTGCTAGATGCAATATTCTTTAAAAATTAATTTTAAACACAAATGTTGGAGTGGAAAATTATTTTTTTAAATTTCATATTCAAAGTTAAAAAAGAAAGCTTCAGTAAGCTGGTAATACTTATGTATATGTGTCATTATAAACACCCGACTAGTCCAATTGAAGTCAATGAGATTACTCATGTACTTCAACGTAAATGTGTGTATGTCTCGAATCTTCTTTTGGAACTTTTTTTTAACTGCTTTAAAAAGCCTAAAAGTAGGAAAACAGACAAAGTTTGGCAAACATATTATCTATTTGAATTATTCATTCAAGCAGAGTTTTGTTAGTGACAAATTAACATAATCTAAGTTCTCACTAAGGATTGATAATAAAGAAAATCTAACATTTCCAAAATGTGACCTACAGATTTGTTACCACCAGAAAAAGTAAATGCTGGAGTTCTTTCTTTCCCTTAGAGAAGTGATATAGGGCATTCAGATGCAAAATAACAGTATCTCATTCTGAAAACTGGGAAAAGTACAAGTTCCTATTTTACTACTTCTCATAACTGCTGATTTCAGTGTGTCACAACAAACACACTTTGCTATCCCTAACCATGAAGTTGAAAGAACTGATGTAAAGCCTTAAGGGCATTATGTATATGAAATCTGAATGTTCCAAGTAACCTGTGGGTGGTTGGTGATAGCTAGCGCAAAATAACACCTGATTTGGCACACTTCCTTTCGAAGATGCCCAGCATTTCCCTCATCAAGACAATTTGTTGTATAATTACAAAGTTATATAGTTACAACTATAAATAGTAGAAATTTGTAGAGGTGTAGTGCCCCAGAAATTGATGAGACTAAGGCCTCTGTGCAACGAATATGTAGTAACTGAGATGGTATAGGCCTAAAGATATTAGTCTAAGTCAGAGAAAAGACTGCTCATCCTCATTTTATTTATCTAGAATTTTATCTTCTATGAATAACTCAGGCTTTAGCTGAAGTTTTCCAAAGCCAATGTAAAAAAAAATTTCTACTCAAGTTCAGTTACACTCTGTCTTGCCTAGGTGAAGACAAAGATGAAATAATTTAATTTTGGATAGCCTTCTCTGCTGCTCCCTTCTAAAAATAGTTCCATTCAGGTAAATGTGTTAGTGTGCCCCAGCACCCAGGCAGCACCAGGGTCTCACAGGCAGCTGAAGAGGACATGGTTGAAGAGGACACGTCTTTAAGGGGACAGATTCAAACAGGAGGCAGGCAGTTGGGTCAGCTGTGTTGGAAAGACTCATCCACACATCTACCCATACCACCCATTGAAATGTCACGGTCAAATTGACCTGTAACTAAATCAGAGATGAAGGATGTAAGAGTTTAGGTTCAGATAGTCTGGTTTTGTATCTGTGCGAAGCGTATAATATACACTTTGGCTTATTTTTATGTACTGTTGGGGGTTAGTACTAGTTCAAATGTCTATACACTACTGTGTTACCCAAGGCCTGGTACAAAATCAGTGTTTATTGAGACCTATTATTGTAATCAGGTTTTTTTCTCCAATACATAAACAAAGCCTTTTTATAACCTCAATAGCTGTAGGAGAAGAACTGAAATTTATATGAGATACGCAGACTATTTTGAGATGCAAATCAATCAGTGAACAACATATTTTCAACACCAAGATTTCAGCCTTTTGTTACACTTTTTATAAAACCACTGGAATAAAAAAGATGAAATTTCTAACACGGGGTTAGCAAAAAGCAGTAGAGATGTGAAAGAAAATATAGAATTTCAAAAACTGATGTATTAAATAGCCTTTTACTGACCAATCCAAAAACTTCGGTCCAAACACTTTGTCTGTCATATGAAATAAAAGCTTAAAATCAGAATACACATAAGATGAAGAGTAAGAAGAAAAAATTGTCCCTTAAAATAGAGGAATTTCTTATTCCTAGTCAGATTTATCATTATGATTTAGTTTTACTGCCATCACGTCCTTTTTAATCTCTGTCTCAGTAGGCTGATCGGCACAGAAGGTGATGTAAAAAATATAACTTAACTTTATCTTGAACTCTTCCAGCTTCTTCAGATCAAAACCCCTATAAAATTAACAATCGTACAACAGGTGTCATTTTAAAATTAATATATTCTTTCATTTTAGCACCTCTATGATATTTTTTTTCCCAAAAATTAAACAGCTGTCCTTGTTGGAAAATAATACAGTATGTGAAATTTTCTGTTCCATAAAACTACTGTATTGTTGTATATAAAATTAAAATAAATCATATACAAAGTATGTTCTAATTCTTATTAAGAAGAAGAGATTTTCCTAATAATGGCTGCTGTTCACAAATTAAAATACTGTGATTCTGTTAATTCACCAAAACAAGAGGAGAATAAAATATGTTTGAACCATGTTCTTGGTTAATTTTCATCAATATGAGTCAGAGGAGCAGTATCATTTTATACCATCTGAGTTTCTACTCCATGATACTGTAATAGGCAGTCCGGACTTAACATTCCTTCTGAGTTCACAGTCTACTTTTTTTTTCTTCTTTGTTTTTCTGTCTCTTAAGTATTACTTTTTTCTTTCATCCCACTATATTTCATGGTTCTTACATGGTTCAGTGTAGGTAAATGTTGTGGGCAACCAAAACTTATGAGATGGCTCACTTGTTTTTCATGGATGTCTCCCCTCAGAGACATCATAGATATCTCAAGGTGTCTATGCAAAAGTGAAGACTTTCTGGTGAAAAAATTCCTCCTTATATCTATATTCCCAAGTAAAATATTAATACTATTGTTATTGATAAGTTTTACTTTATGCTTTGTGACTTTCAGAAATCTTTCCTTTGTTCATATTTCAAATGTTTCCATTTCCCTTTATGCAAAGTACTTCTAACTCTCCACCAAAAGTAAGAAATCAAAGGTTTGAGGTTAGCAGCTTAGAGGAAAGAGAATTGTCTTACATCTCTAAGCATGAGGAACACAAAATGAATTTTTTTCCTTGCCTTCTATTAATCTAAGGAAGACTCTTTTGTAAGACTCTTTTGTAAGACTAAGGAAGAGATCTTGGAAGAGAGCAACAGGACTTCATCAGGTCCTTGGAACCACCAGGTTCCTTCCAAGATTTGGAAATATTTCCTGCAAGCACTCAGTGACTAGTGTCTTGCAGAGCATTGTTAAACTCTTCTGGTCAAGCCAGATATGTCATTCGTAATTCATGCAAATGCACAATACAAAAAGTTGCTCAGTAGTTCTGAGTTTTCTGGAAAGGAAGAGTATACGATCAAAAGAAGCACACAGGAGAAAGAAGGTGGGAAAACAGATGATCAAAGAGGTAGTTTTTTCCTCTGAAAGAAAAGTGTGAAGGAAGCTATAATCAAAGATGATGGTTAAGACTTTCAGCAGGTTTAGAGAGATTGTTTGATTTCTTTAGGATGACCTTGAACAAACAGATGAAGTAGCATATAGTAAATCTAAGAAAGAGACAACAGTTGTAGGAATATTTTGGTTGAATACTAAAAAGTTACAAAACTGTGAAATAAAAGACCAAGAAACCATCTCAGAAAGGACTGGATAAACTTCAGATAACCTGTTTCTATTATCCCTCATAACTTGGTTCAGTAATTTGTAGGTAAACCCTGACAATAAGGTTTTTTTTTTCAAAAATCTTTGCTGAAGTGGATGGTCAAAGCTGAGTGGAGCTCATCACAAACCCTCTAATCCCAAACTATGTTCAAGATTTCTCTCATAAAGTTTTATTCTTCCATATGCAGAATTACACACAGGATCTTATCAGATCTAGACAAAAAAAATCGAATGTTTTTTAGATATTACCCCAAAACCAGTTTTTTTTATCCCTTCCTTATATGTGACTTCTGGAAGATCCTCTCAATTCTCAACTGACCACATCTAACCATTTTAGTACATGTATTCCCAAACTATGAATTTCATGTAATTGTCCTTCACCCTCACATCTTCCCCAAGACTCTATGGATACTTATCTCGTATACAAACTTCAGGATAAGTTGTCCATTTCTCATGTTTTGTTCATGAAATGCTGAAGTATGGCTCCCTACTCTTGTATGGGGTTTTTGCTTTCATTTGCAATACAAATAAAAATATTTTTTATTTATGACAGTGATATCTGCTGAGAACCACTCTATTACCTATTTTTGGATAAGTTAATATAAATCTCTTTTAAGAGAGGAAGATTTATTCCTAGATGCAGTAATTGAACACATCACTGCACGTTTTAAGCTTGTATCTGTTCAGAATGCTGCTCACAGGATATAGTTTTTTCATTTGTGTTGACAAATATAATGTTGAGTTTTAATTATTTATGGATTTTTAATTATTGAAACCATACTTGGCAGTCCACCAGGAAATGTATCATACTATATACTCTGAGAGTAATAAAATCTTAATGATCAGAGTTCCAACAGCAGTAGCTGCCTGAAATTAAATATTTGATGACAAGTGTTAAATGGGGTAGTGAGTTTTGGGACAGGGAGGAAGCAGAAAGGCTAATAGGTAACCATATAACAAATGTTTTCAGCTATGTGAAAGATTAATGGGCAGATATCATTTGCATAATGTGACCCCTGGGCTTGTCTAAACTATCCTTACAAATACCCCATCAGTATGAAGTCTATTGTGAGTCCATCAATACCTATGATAGTAGAAATCCAATGTTCAGGACCATTTTTTAATGCCACACTGACAGGGCTGACAGTGATGTAGTGAAAACATTTGCAGATGAAATGTATGCATCTCCACTGGTATTCTTTGGGCTACTCCACAGAGGGAACAATGCAAGTCCAATGGAGGGTGGTGAAAATAGATGTAGCTGAGGCCTTTATGATTATTTTTTCATTTTTTCCTGATAGCTCCTTTTTTTCAAAATCCAAACTAGAGGCTAAAGTTGCTTTGTTTTTAAGAAGAGAATAACATTTGAACAACTGTCTACTTAATCTCTCCACACTGTCATAATGAGTTAATTTAGCAAAACAAAATGTCTGTGAGAAGATGTAAAAGAAAAATACTACTTTTTTTTCCCTCTCAATTACCACTGTATAAAATATGATTATAAAGTACATAAAATTCAATAGAACAATCTGGCCGACACATATACTACTGGAATGAAGTCTCTGGTTTTTTTTTTTTTTGCTCTCCTTTCCTTTTAATGGAAACATTTCTATTAAGCTCATATTTCTACTAAACTACTAAAGTCTCTTAAAAACTGTACTGGCTGCACTGATCCAAAGCACAGCACTGCTGCATTAACCTATGTGCTGCTTAGAGGTGTCCAGAAGCCTATAGTATGAGATGGTCAGGACCCTGTTACACTTAACAGAGTCAAGCAGTGCTTTTTCTTCATCTGCTAGTTTAAGTACCATTTATAGAATTTCTTTGAAACACAGCAGCAGATATAATATATGTGTTCAGGCTTACTTGTGTAACCTTTTTTTTTTTTTTTTTTTTTTCCAGGACTTAACCAGTATCAAGAGAAACAAGTAAGAGAATGCTTCTGAGTCACTGATTCCTGTCTGGCCAAAAAGCTGTGAAATTAATTTAAACCTTGTGATGCTCCGTGGAATGATCTTTCCCATTCACAGACATGAGTGACGTGACTTAACCAATATATTGTTATAAGACAAAAAGTAGATGAAAGGGAGGTAAATGGAATAATACAGACTATGTTAAATTATAACACAATTTCACAGACCTTTCCTCTGTTAAGGCCATTGCCTAGTGTACACTTTGTGTCTGTCAAACCTTAAGGGATGGCAAAATATAGTACATGCTAGGTCAGATCTAGTGCTCCAAGACAGTTCTGTTGTCCTGGACTGCTTCCAACCAGTCCCCATTTCACCAGCTGTTCTAGTTAGGTTACACAGCTTTACACCTAAGAAAATTCTCTTGCATGCAGGAAACATTTAAAAGCATTGCTGCTTTTCAAGCAAAACAAAGTCTTTTATCATTTTTTTTTTCTATAACTACACACACACTTCACTTCTTTACTTTAGGGTGAGCATACTGGACATAACTGAGAAGACCCTGGCTCCATTCTCTTGGCACTGACCCTTCACATATTTATATAGATTAATGAGGCTGCCCCTCAGTCTTCTTTTCCCCAAGCTGAAGAGCCCCAGCTCCCTCAGCCTTTCCTCATAAGGCAGACGTTCCATTCCCTTCATCATCTTGGAGGCTCTGCACTGAACTCTTTCAAGCAGTTCCCTGTCCTTGAACTGAGAGGCCCAGAACTGGACACGATACTCCAGATGCAGCGTTCACATTTTTTGTCTGTGCAGTTCACAAGACTCATGCAAGATGCTCCAGGAGATGTTTTAGGAAAAACTGTTGTGATACTTGTTGATCTTATCCCACCTCCTCACCGTCAGACCCTGAAACTAGGATTGCTGAACTGAGCAAAGAAGACTAGTATTTAATCAGACATGAAGAATGCACATTCACTGATTTGGACACTTGCTGAACAAAATATATTAATCACAATACATTCCCTCCTTTTTTTATTTTTTTTAATTGCAAAATAAAAGTCTGTTTTGATTTTTTTAGAGCTTTCTTGTTCTTTGTACATTTGTATTGTGTTCCATACCTCCATTCTGTTGGTGGATATGGCATTCTGTGAGGTGAAAGTCAGTGAAACCTGCTGAAGAAATTTAGACAAATTGAATTTTCAGTACTAGGTCCAAGTATGTTTAAAATTAAATCATGTAGTGAAATGGACTGTGCTGTGTTAAGAGATAAATCCCGAGCTTTTCTCACACACATTTCTGGGTACCTTGTAGCATCTTCTTTTCTAGTAGTCCAGGAAGTCTGTTTATAGAAGAATTTATAAAGGTCTCAATTATGTCTGATAGTGTTATAAACCACAAGGAGGTATAATGTGTGTTGCAAATCCAGGCGTGCCTGCTGACACAGTCCTTTCTTTAACTCTGTTCATGAATCAGCACAGCATAAAAACTGCTCTGTGACAGATTATCTTGTTTGGAATGTCCTGATATAAATTTGATACACAGGAGGAGCCTTGCTGACCTGGTTTTGTGCCTGTGAGACACTATCCACTCTGAACAGACTACTAAGAAGACTAAATGGAAGAAATTCTTAGAGAAACATTTGTTCTCTGCTTCTAAAGCCCACTTTAAATTCCAAATTCTGTTTATTCTTTGTTCTCTCATTTTGACTGTGAGTTCTTTGAGAAATGGGTACGTGTGGTTGAATGTAATAAAAGCACAGCTCCGCATAGCCGTGTTCTGGCAGTGTGTTTTGTCTGCACTTTCTTGTGTTATGTTGCTTGGGTAGGCTAATATTGTCCCATTTTCATCAAGAGAAGAATTTCACCAGTTCTACTAGAAAGGATGAAGTCTGATATGATAGCTGCACATCTTAAAGCTACAGAAGATAAAAGATTTCAACAGTCCCTTCAGTGAGTAGAGGTATATTTTAACAAAAATATATTTTTGACAGAGTTAGTAACAGCTTTTTAAAGATAAGATTGAAAACTGAAAGAGTTAGCATTCAGAAAACAAAAAAAGAGTTAGCATTCAGAAACAAAACTGTTCAATCAGCCCCATGTAAACACCCAACAAGAAGCAGACTCTTGGCAGGGTTAGAAAACAATGGCATTTGAAACATTTGACTTCAATGTTTCAAACTGAGTAAATGTACTTAAGGCCTCAAATGATGTTCTGCTAACCAAGTAAATTCTCCTTATCCACATTGCACTGCCAATTTTTCCTAGCAATTAGGCTAAAATATCTCTCTTTCACTTGTGGTTGAGTTATACCAAAGCAGACAAAGAAAAAAGTCATAAATCCAATTAGTTTATTCTTAAAAAATAAAGCCAAGTGTGTCATCTTTGGCAATACGCTGCATGTATTTAAAAACCTGGTAGAGCACATAGGATGGGCAATAAGATGACTGCGCAAATCTAGGCAAGAGGTAGTGCTTTAGTGCATTTCTCCTTATTCTGTTTAGCCCTGTGTTTGCATTCTAGTAGCAACAAACACACAGTATGTATAACATGCTGTCCCTTAGCATTTCTTCTTAACTGGCAGTCATAAACCAAATCCTTTGTAAGGGAACAGGCAGGGTGAAATTGAAAGGGAAAAGCTAAAGAAAATAAACCAAACATGGTCATGAATATGCATAGACTTATACAGACACAGATCGCTATACACATAGATTGTGGTTAAAATTACCCTCTGCCCTTCCTATGGTCTTCCTTCCATGTGAACCTGAAGTGACAAACTTTCCTCCCTTACACAAATCACAAACTTTGTTTTGAAGCTTCCTTCTTTCTAGTGAGAATGCTTTCTCTTCCCAGATTCTTTCCCTTTCTGTCTGGCATCATAGGACCCACTAGCAAGAAAATGCAATAGAAAGCTTTGCACCTTGTGCTGAATTCCGGCAGAAGGCTCAGATCTGCTGTGCATGGCACAGCGGTCTTTTCCCAGCATAACTATTTTGACAAAAGCCCTTTTAGGAAGACAAACATGATGACAGGTTGTGAGATTCTTGAGTTCAAGGTCAAGCCTAATGGCTGCCATCATTACTAGGATGAGGCAGAAACATCCACATTCATCTGTGGTGTAAATCCATTGATGTCAGCAGATAAAACTGGCTCAAAGAAATGTGGCTGCTCTGCTGTAGGCCTGTTTCTGAGGGATGGGTGTGTAAGCAGGAGAAAAAAGCCAAGAATTTTTGTAAATATGCAAATGCAATCTAATATGCAAAGTCCCTAGTTTGTTGTTCCAAACACTCCAATAAATAAAGAAAGCTCTCCATTTGGCAACATATTCACACATAACACTGTGTACTTTCCACATAAAGCCTTCCAAGTCAACTGGCTAATTATTATTGTTTTCTCTTTTGCTATTAGAAAAGTACCTTCCATGAAAACAAGAGTCTCATTTTGTCAGGCATGAGATCCCTCTTTGAGGATTTATATATCGGACTAATTAGCAGTTGGAACAGGACTCTCTCCCTCTCACAGCTTCCATTCACCCATTAACAGTCTGTAGCTTGGTGCTAAATCTCAGAAGAAGTTCTTCTATTTACCGTTCTGTTTAGTATGGAGATTGCTATTTCTTATTTGTTTAACTGTCAATGTCAGGACAGCCAACAAGCAAAGGCCATTTGTCATGACTAGTCATAATGTCAGTGCTGATCCCAACACTTTTATAAACTAATAATCTTTCTTACTTATTTTGTTCCCAAGCATTAAAACACAGAGTCTGGGGAGAGTAAAATCTTTTTTATTTGTATTGCTAATTCTGTTAAGTACAGTCTTAATTTGGAAATAATTTGCTGAAGGTCATCTTTGTGCATTATTTTCCCTTCTTGTGTGATTAATTCCTCAAGAATTATTCTGCATTACAGAGGGGCCATTTTACCTTTTATAGCGGTCAATCTGCTTTTGCCCCCTGTTCATACCTCACTCAAACTGAAATATATTGGCTTAACTGAACCACACTGCATTTTGCCTTTGAGGCATCACACAGAAGAAACCGTTTCAATTGGAGCTGGATTGAGTCAAAACTACAGACTTGCACATATAGCTGAGCAGGAGATGTCATGTCTTGCCTCCATTTCTTATCATTGTCTGGTAGTGGTCAAAGAGCTCAACTTCCTAGAAGGCTGCTGGACAAGCTGTAAGCTGTAATTCAGCAAAAGCTGGTGTACACACAGCATCATGTAGCAGGTTCTCCAGGCAGCTCCACATACAGAAAGCTTTCCTGAGCAGCAGAGGCAGAGCAGATCTGCGCTGCAGCCGTGCCCACATTTCAGAGCCAGGTGCCTCCTGGACGTGCACTGATGGCTCATCAGGACCTGTGCATCAGACAGGGTACAGCACTGATACATCTGTGGGCTCCAGCACTGGAGCTGGCTTGCACCCAGCCTGCTCAGGGGACCCTCAGAGAAGTTTCAGTCCACTTGCTACACAGTAGTCCTGTAGCACTCCGAGTAACACCATGATTAAAACTTTAATAACTGCAGATTACAGTCAGAATCTGGGTGAGTAATTTTCTTTCTCTTCCCTTGTTTTCCCCATAAGCAATAATAATATTCTCCTCTGACAAGTCTACTAAGGCAGAATTCAGAAGGTACTCTTCAAAACCCAGTCACAATAACAAGAAACTTAGAGATCCCAGGTGTTTTAAACTGACTGTTAGGGAATTCCCAGGCAATTGCACTTCCATCCTCAGTCCCACCCAAGGAGAATGTTTTAAAGCAGATAGAGGGTAAGATTCAGATTTCATTTTGCTTACACCAAGAAAACTAAGGTCAAAACCTGCTTAATTACAATTAATTGCAGAAGTTGCACAGACTTCAAATTGGATCTCAAATTGGGTGGCTAATGAAAGACTTAATAACCTGCATTTTAAACATGGCACTGGGTACCTGTCCTGTGCAGAGATGCAGAAATTTTAATCTCAGAAGATATATTTGCTCTTGGCTTCACATCACCTTTAATTAGACTTCACCCAAGAAGTTTTTCCAATTAAAGACAAAAACAAAAGCCCTTTCAAAAACTTATTATTTGGCCACATTTTAAAGGCTGCTTACATTCTGTGTATTATCCTTTTCCATAGATTTTGATTAACTGTAATGCTGTACTCTTCTGAATGATTCACAAGGAATATGAGGTCATCAGTATTTAATTCAAACCTCTAAAATATTCCTGGGTTTAGTAGCATAGGACCCACCTGTTAGCAATCAGTTAGAAACATATATACTGTTGAAAGTATTCTTGTACCTGGTTTTACCAACAACAGAGGCTATGGGCTAGGTTTCAAGAAAATATCAAAAATATACTGGTCTTTCAAAATCCAGGTGAAAGCAATTATCAAAGATAATCAAAGATGAATGTTAAGATATATATAGACATATAAACCTAAGTGGGATCTGTACCATTTTTGGTCTGGCTCATTTTTCGGTTTGCCACTAGAAGAGGAGATTAGAATGACTAAGTGCATTTTGAGGATGGTACTTGCCATACCTAGAGTTAAGACCTTCTAATACACCCACGTTTATCATTTTCTCAGCCTTTCTGAGGATAACTCAATTATTACAGCCTTCCATTAGAAGCAGAAGATTTTTCCTGATTTTCTTTTCAGTATCGGAATGATTTGAGTGTGGTCTATTTTCCTTCCTGTTTTCTTTTCTAGACACTAGCCCAACCTCAACAACAAAAGAGTAGGAGCTTTCTCTGCTCTGGCAGATGAATAACTAAATTGTTTATAGAGTTTCTTTTCATTTACTAGAAGCTTTTATTTTTTGCAATCTTTTTTAGTTTGCCTGAAAATAAAAATCAAGCCAGACATTATTAAAAGTTCAATCTGAATCAAACATTTTAACTGGTTTTACCTCAATTCAGATGGAAACTTCCATTTGCATTCCCAGACTAGAGCATCTTATTTAAAAACAACTGCTTCTGGAATGTAGCTGAGAATGTTTAAGGAAATTTCAGAAAATGTATTTGAATAAAACAATTTTTCCAAATGAGTCAATAAAGTTACATCTGCCTCTTAGGGCAAGGAAAAAAAATGTGCGTAGCTAAAATATGTGATCTATCTTTATCTGCCCCTGACTGTAATTTTTGAGGACTTCATCACGTGCAACCTCCTATGTAGATTGCTTCTAGACTCCGCCCATTATTGTTTCTCTTTTCCATATTTTCTTTCCTACTTAAATATGGCAACAAAAATTTTCCAATTAAAATCACCTTATCTACAGGTCATATTTAGCATATGTATTCCATTATTACAGTGTCCAAAGGAACAACACTTGCAATTGTAGAACACTAGCCTGCTGAACTGTAGAACACTAGACCTGACGGTGGTCTCAGGTGAGGCCATCCAGCTGATAAGGGGGCAGCACCCAGCACTGCCGAGAAGGATATAAAGGTCATGCCTTGGAACACCAGCGACCTGGAGCTCGGCGAACAGGAGCAGGCAAACAGGAACGTGGCACGGCAGTTAGCAAGGCAGTTAGCACAGGCAGGGCAAGCAGGAGTGGCACAGCCATCTCCCAGCTCTCTTGAAGGAGCAATGGTCTCCAAAAAAGCAAAAAACTGTTGCTGTTAAGACACAGGGTGTGTCCACACAGACAGAACCCCTTAAGAGGGACAGCAAGAGGGACGTAGCTGTTCAGGCCTTTGGCTGTGTAGAGTGTCTGAGCCTCGTGTTAGCACCAGAGGACAGAGTGAGTGGGGTCTGTGTGCAATGCGAGGAAGTGAATGACTTGCTATGCCTGGTGGCAGAGCTCAGGGAGGAGGTAGAGAGACTAAGAAGTATTAGGGACAGTGAAAGGGAAATTGACTGGTGGTGTCGCACCCTTTCTAACCCAAAAGAAGTGCAGGAGGAGACTGTGAAGCCCTGCCCCTCCTGCCATCAGGCAGTTGGAGCAAACCAGGTGGATGGGGGGGGGAACGCAAACAGGTCCCTCAACGGAGAGGCAAAAGAATCTCCTTCCAACCCCCCACCATCTCCCCAGGTGCACTTAGAGAACAGATATGAGGCCCTGGACTCAGAGAATCAGGCAGAGGACACACAAGAGGAAGTTCTTTCTGGAAGGTCTCCTGTTCGCCCCCTGTCTACCAGATGGGTTACAACTACAGCTACAAAGAAAAAAGGAAGGGTGGTTGGTTGTAGTTGGTGACTCTCTTCTGAGGGGAACTGAGGGCCCTATATGTCTACCAGACCCATTCCACAGGGAGGTCTCATGCCTTCCTGGGGCCCGGGCGACAGATATTAGTAGGAGAATCCCTCAGCTAATTGGGCCCTCTGATTATTATCCACTGTGGGTAGTCCAGGCTGGCAGTGATTACATTAATGGAAGAAGTACTAAGGCAATCAAAAAGGACTTCAAGGCACTGGGTCATTTAGTTTATGGGTCAGGAGCACAGGTGGTCGCCTCAATTCCTGCAGTAGCAGAGATGAATGAGGAGAGGAGCAGGAAAACCTATCATATTGTGATATATGATGTTAATGAATTTGTATTCCTAAACAGTAAATTCAGAATTAAACTAAGAAGAAAGTGAATATGGGGCTAGACAGAGCAATTGAGACCTACAATTTTCCACAAAAAACAGTGTAAGCAACACAATGCCTTAACGAGATTAACTTCTGTCTTGGCGATAATTGAAGCGTGGGCCTTGTTCTTAAAACAAGGCACTGCCAAGGCTAAGGAGGCACCAAAGAAAGCAAACATCTGCACAGAGACAACGTAAAAATGCCATAACCAGCAGATAAGGAAAAAATTATGGCTAGGGTCTAATTTTGCTCTGTAACAGGATAATGAAGTCGGCAAAACCAAGAAAGGTAAAGGGTTCAAGTTTGAGGAAGACTTCTTCATCTAAAGACCCCCTAATGACCCCTGGATATCTCCCCAAGAGAGGACTCGGCCTAGACTCCACCCAGACTCCGCCTGTTATGAATATTTCAATAACATGATGTAATCCCTATGAATATATATGTAAACCCACCCCCTCTTAATATTCATAGAATTGTAATCAATATAAGGTAATTCTAGAGTTTTAGAAGTGTGTGTGTGAGTGGATCGGAGACTCCTCATGCACCCAGCGCTGTTTTGCTCACTGCAATTTCAATCTTATTTATTAAATTAAACCATTAACAGAATATTGAGTCTCGGTCATTTTTAACAATATTAATAGGTGGCTAAGGGATTGGTGCCACTGGCGGAACTTTGGGGTTTCTGACCATGGGACAAATTTCATCAAACCTGATCTCTTCAAACCAGATGGGCTTCACCTATCTAGCAAGGGCAAAAGGACTCCAGCCTATAAGTTGGCGGGGCTGATAAGGAGGGCTTTAAACTAGATTTGAAGGGGGATGGGGTTGAAACGGTTGAAAAATGGGGTCTCCAGAAAGGAGCCCAAGGGTGGACAGCCCAAGTTAAGAACCAGATCAGCAGCCCAGCTGAAGTGCATGTACACCAATACATGCAGCATGGGCAAACAAACAGGAGGAGCTGGAAGCCATCGTGGAGCAGGAAAGCTATGATGTAGTCGCTATCACAGAAACGTGGTGGGATGACTCCCATGACTGGAGTGCTGCCATGGGTGGCTACAGGCTCTTCGGAAGGGACAGGCAGGGTAGGAGAGGTGGAGGGGTAGTTTTTTGTGTTAGAGAGTCTCTTGACTCTGTAGAAGTTGAAGTCAGTAATGATAAAGTTAAGTGCCTGTGGATCAGAATCTGGGGTAAGGCCAAAAAGGCTGATATCCTGGTGGGAGTCTGTTACAGACCACCCAATCAGGAGGATGAGGATGATGAATTATTCTACAAGCAGCTGGCGGATGTTTCAAAATCGTCAGCCCTTGTTCTCGTGGGTGACTTTAACCTGCCAGATGTCTGCTGGGAACTCCACACAGAGGAGAGGAGGCAGTCTAGGAAATTCATAGAGTGTATAGAGGATAATTTCCTGCTCCAGCTGGTAAATGAGCCCACCAGGCATGGAGCCCCACTAGACCTCCTGTTCACAGAGAGGGGCTAGTGGGAGATGCGGTTGTCGGTGGATGTCTGGGACACAGTGATCACAAAATTATTAATAGAGTTTTCAATAGTAAGGGATGCAAGGAGGGTTTTCAATAAAACCTCTACACTGGACTTCTGATGGGCAAATTTTGGCCTATTCAGAAGACTAGTCCAGAGTATACCCTGGGAAACAGCCCTTGAAAGCAAATGGGTCCAGGAGGGGTGGATATACTTCAAGAAGCAAGTTTTGAAACACAGGAGCAGGCTGTCCCTGTGTGCCAAAAGGTGAGCTGGTGGGGAAGACGACCGGTCTGGCTGAACAAGGGAGATTTTGAAAGAAATTAGGGTAAAGAAGAGAGCCTATGGATTGTGGAAAAAAGGGCTAACTACTCATGAAGAATTTAGGAATATAGTTAGGTTGTCTTTCTACAGATACATCAGTAGCAAAAGGAGGGGCAGGGAAAACCTCCATTCTCTACTGGACATGGGTGGGAATATAGTTATCCAAGATGAAGAAAAAGCTGAGGTATTTAAGACCTTCTTTGCCTCAGTTTTCAACAGCAAGACAGGTTGTCCTGAGGAAAACTGGCTTCTGAAGCTTATAGAAAGAGACGAGAATCAGAACAGCCCCCCTGAAATCCAGAAGGAAACAGTCAGTGAACTACTGAGCTGCTTGGATCCCCACAAATCTATGGGACTAGATGGGATCCACCCAAGGGTGATGAGGGAGCTGGCAGAAGAGCTCACCAAGCCTCTCTCTATCATTTACCAACAGTCCTGGCTCACTGGGGACATCCCAGATGATTGGAAGTTGGTGAATGTCACGCCAACCCACAAAAAGGGCCGGACGGAGGACCCGGGAAACTCCAGGCCTGTCAGCCTGACCTCAGTGCCTGGCAGGGTTATGGAGCAAATCATCCTGGGGGCAATCACACAGCACCTACAGGATGGACAGGGGATTAGACCCAGTCAGCATGGGTTTAGGAAGGGGAGGTCCTGTCTGACCAACCTGATCTCCTTTTATGATCAGGTGACCCACCTGGTGGATGAGGGGAAGGCTGTGGATGTGGTCTCCCTGGACTTCAGCATGGCCTTTGACATCGTCTCCCACAGCGTTCTCCTGAAAAAGCTCTCAGCCCAGGGCTCAGACAGGACCATGCTATCCTGGGTTAGGAACTGGCTGGAGGGCCGGGCCCAGAGAGTGGTGCTGAATGGTGCTGCATCCAGTCGGTGGCCAGTCACTAGTGGTGTCCCCCAAGGATCAGTGTTGGGACCAGTTCTGTTTAATATCTTTATAGATGATTTAGATGAGGGGATTGAGTCCATCATCAAAAAATTTGCAGATGACACCAAGCTGGGGGAGAGTCGATCAGCTGGAAGGCAGGAGGGCTCTGCAGAGGGACCTGGACAGGTTGGAGAGTTGGGCTGATTCCAACGGGATGAGGGTCAACAAGGCCAAGTGCCGGGTCCTGCACTTTGGTCACAACAGCCCCATGGGGAGCTCCAGGCTGGGCACAGAGTGGCTGAGAGCAGCCAGGTAGAAAGGGACCTGGGAGTCTGGATTGACAGGAAGCTGAACATGAGCCAGCAGCGTGCCCAGGTGGCCAAGAAGGCCAATGGCATCCTGGCCTGTACCAGGAACAGTGTGGCCAGCAGGTCCAGGGAAGTGATTCTGCCCCTGTACTCAGCCCTGGTGAGGCCACACTTCAAGTACTGTGTCCAGTTCTGGGCCCCTCAGTTCAGGAAGGAGATTGAAGTGCTGGAGCAGATTCAGAGAAGAGCAAGGAGGCTGTGAAGGGATCCAGAACAAGTCCTGTGAGGTGAGACTGAGGGAACTGGGGCTGTTCAGCCTGGAGAAGAGGAGGCTCAGGAGAGACCTCATCACTCTCTACAACTCCCTGAAAGGAGGGTGTAGCCAGGTGGGGGTCGGTCCCTTTTCCCAGGCAACACTCAGCAAGACAAGAGGGCTTGTTCGCAAGTTGTGCCAGGGGAGGTTTAGGTTGGATATTAGGAAGAATTTCTTTACAGAGAGGGTGATCAGGCATTGGAATGGGCTGCCCAGGGAGGTGGTGGATTCTCCGTCCCTGGAGATATTTAAAAAGAGACTCGATGTGGCACCTAGTGCCATGGTCTGGGAACCATGGGGGGAGTGGATCAAGGGTTGGACTTGGTGATCTCAGAGGTCCGTTCCAACCCATCCGATTCTATGATTCTATGATTCTATGATCTCAGAGGTCCCTTCTAACCCAGACGATTCTATGAACAGCAGTTCAAGTTCATTAATGACCATGGTACTTCATAGACACCTGTAAGAGCTCTGTGTCATGTTGGTATTTTGATACAGCTAAAGCTGCAAGAAGATTTAAGGCTTAGGGTTTTCTTGCCTCTCTCTGAGAAATGGAAGAACTGTGAAAAATCTAGCAGCAGCATTTGTCAGCCAATCTGAAATACAGCAGGGTAATCCAAAAACATCCCTTTCCAAGTGAAATTCTCAGAGCAACTTTCCCAGAGCACACTGTAAATCCTACGCAGCCCAGGACTCTGTTCTAATAGTTGACTTACATGTGTATATCAGCCATCGTTTTCAAGAAACATGAAGACTCCATCATGAGTAGACACCACTCAGGTCTTGGCTGGAGAGACAGGCAGGCAAAAACTGGATTTCCTGCAGGGATAATTTGTGGCATTTGACTAAAGGGCTCTGATGTCCTTTTCAACTTTCCAGCACATCAAGTAACACAGCTACTTTCAGTATACGCAGGCATACTAGAAAGGAGAACAGCAGGTACACATTGTAAGCCTTTTCTACACACTTTGTCACTTCCAGTCCAGTCAGATATCCTGAAATTTCTTATAATACCAGATACAACTCCTTCATGGGGCAAAAATGCACTCTGCATCTCTACAGCATGCACTGAATTTCTCTCCCACTCTCTGCCCTGTGCTGAAGTGCATTTCACTCATAAGGACATGCACATCTTTCCCTCAAAAAACAAAAAAATCTCTCCTACTGAAGGTTCAGGGCACATTATTTCTTGGTACAATGTAATCCCTGCACATTATTGAGAGCAAATCACTTCCTGACATGTCTGGTAAGGGGTATTTCCACATCCATAATACTTGCCAACAATATTTAAATCTTGACACACTATTTTCATGGCTTATAAATATATTACCAGATAACTGAGTGAGAGGCTCTCTCTTACAGCAAGATTAACTTGCTTTGACTGGCATCAAAGCTGTCAACAAGTGGTATTAAGTAAGTAGCTGACTAACAATTGTTAGCAATCAAGCAAATGCCAGTGATGCTGTAATATCTTCAGTCACAACCCACCAGTGATAATTTGATTCACAAACTCCAGTATGTTCAGCTGAGGATGTATTTTGGATTTTTGATAAACTGCATGACACTGGAAAAATTAACCTGATATTTATTTATCAACATATATAAGATTTTTTAAAAATTTAAAAAGAAGTCATTGATGGTCTTTGAAGAAAACTCCTATGCAAGGAGATCACAAAACAACCTTCTTTCAGTTTTTGTATTATCAAGATAAAGATCACTCAACAAATTCACTATTTTAAAGATAGTCATCAAGATGCATTTGCTGCAGTAATATCAATTATCTTCCAGTTATGTTGAATTTGCATCACAAATAAGCTCTACAAATCTTTACTTGTCTAAATTATTTCTGTGGGAATCATGAAGTAAACCTAATGAGAAGCAGTCTGCACTTCTTATCAACATCTGGTGGACTTTATGCAGGTTTATTCCACTTTCACTGCCTACTGAAAAAAATTAGAAGTGTTAGATGAAAACTGATAAGCATCAGGGGGTAATATGTTTATACAAGAAGGACTCAAAATAGACGCAGCATGTAAAAAAGCCTGAAAGTGGAGCAAACTCAAAGAGCTGTGCTAAGTGGGGCAGAGTCCAGTTGGAGTCTAGTGGTGTCCCCCAGGGTTTGGTACCAGATCCAGCCTTCTTCAATATATTTATCAATGACCTGGAGCAAGGGACAGAGTGCTCCATCAACAAGTTTGCTGATGACACAAAATGGAGAGGAGCGGCTGATGCACCAGAGGGCTGTGCTACCATTCAGTGTGACACAGAGAGGCTGGAGAGCTGGGCAGGGAGAAACCTAATGAAACTCAGCGTGGGCAAGTGAAGGGTACTGCATGTGAGGAAGAATAACCACGCAACAGTTAAGGCTGGGAGCTGGCCTGCTGGAAAGCAGTTCTGGGGAAAAGGACTAGTGAGTCCTGGTGATAAACAGGCTGACCATGAGTCAGCAATGTGCATTCCAAATGAAGATGCTCAATGGCATCTTGGCGTGCACTAAGAAGAGAGTGGCAAGCAGGTTGAGAGAGTTTATCCTCCCCCTTTACTCTGCCCTGGTGAGGCCTCATCTAGAATACTGCATGAAATTCTGGGCTCCCCAGTTTGAGAAGGACTGGAGAAAGTCCAGCTCAGAGCCATTAAGATGATTAGGGGCCTGGAGCACCTACCATGTGAGGGAACGCATAGGAAGTCCGGAGAAAAGGAGAATGAGGGCCAATGCTTATAAATATTTAAAGGTTGAGTCAGGAGGATGGGACCAGACTCTTCTGTCTCAGTGGTGCCCAGTGACAGGAAGCTGAACATGAGCCAGCAGCGTGCCCAGGTGGCCAAGAAGGCCAATGGCATCCTGGCCTGTACCAGGAACAGTGTGGCCAGCAGGTCCAGGGAAGTGATTCTGCCCCTGTACTCAGCCCTGGTGAGGCCACGCTTCAAGTACTGTGTCCAGTTCTGGGCCCCTCAGTTCAGGAAGGAGATTGAAGTGCTGGAGCAGATTCAGAGAAGAGCAAGGAGGCTGTGAAGGGATCCAGAACAAGTCCTGTGAGGTGAGACTGAGGGAACTGGGGCTGTTCAGCCTGGAGAAGAGGAGGCTCAGGAGAGACCTCATCACTCTCTACAACTCCCTGAAAGGAGGGTGTAGCCAGGTGGGGGTCGGTCCCTTTTCCCAGGCAACACTCAGCAAGACAAGAGGGCTTGTTCGCAAGTTGTGCCAGGGGAGGTTTAGGTTGGATATTAGGAAGAATTTCTTTACAGAGAGGGTGATCAGGCATTGGAATGGGCTGCCCAGGGAGGTGGTGGATTCTCCATCCCTGGAGGTTTTTAAGAAGAGACTGATGTGGCACCTAGTGCCATGGTCTGGGAAGCATGGGGGAGTGGATCAAGGGTTGGACTTGATGATCTCAGAGGTCCTTTCCAGCCTGGCTGATTTCTTACATTAATTTTTCATATTTCTCAAGGGACCACCGTCACAAACTGAAACACCAGAGGTTCGACCTAAACATAAGGAAAAACCTCTTTACTGTGAGGACAACAGAGCACTGGGACAAACTGCCCAAAGAACTGGCAGACTCTCCATCTCTGGAGACATTCACATACATCTGAACACATTTCTACGTGATCTACCTGAGGTGATTCTGCTCTAGCGGGGGGTTGGACTAGATGATATGCAGATTTCCCTTCCAACCTGAACCATTATGTGATTCTTTGCAGGTGGCAGCACCTTGGTAACCACAGTGGGGAGTCAGGATGAAAAGAGCTGCTCTCTTCATGAGGATCTCCTTTCTATTCAGAAAGACCTGTTGCAAACCAGGCAGAAACACTGGGATTCAGAGGCAGCTTTCATGACACTTTTACTTTGTTAAATGAATAGCTCTATGAATTCAAACTGGTATCACTACATTTGGGCAGTGGGGATTTCTAGAAAAGGTAGTAAAACTCGAAGATGCTGTTTATAATTTTAAACTAAACTTCTCAGCACTTCTGCAATGAATTTTCTTTAGGTTTTTTTTTTTTTTTCTTTTTTCTATTTTTTTTTCTCAGATGCAAGAAGCCACAAGGGAGAATGATAAGAGATCTAGTTGCAGGGCTTGGCAGTGAAGCAGAAATTAAGACAGCAGTTTCCATGATTGTTTACAACTACTTCCCTTCTCACACCACTGAGTTTTTCTAGTATCTTATGTCTACTTTTCTCTAAGTAAAGGTTTTACAAGTACTTTGTATATTGCCCCAGAAGCAAAGGAAACAGGCCTATAGAACAAAGAATTTTCCCATTAAATTCAGAAGGACAAACATTCATGTTCAGGTTTCCCTGAGTGTTAACCAGAGATGATAGATTCACACAGCAGTATTTTATGTACTAGCATGGCCTAAATGTATCTTTTTAGCTTTCTCCTGTTCAGCATTTCTCATCTCTTTATCTCATTTCAATGCCTGGAAACTCCAAGCTTCTAGAAAGGCTTGCTTTCTCTTATATGCTGTTTCTTAATTCAATATGCATAATGCTAATAAGATGAAAAAATTAACATAGTCCTCCATTAGTCCTAAACTCACTGCATCACAGTTTTTTTTAATTCAGATGGCTTTAATTGTTGCTGTTTTAATGGTCTGTATTTTTCCATCTTCTGCATCAAGTATTTCTTCTCTGTTTTCATTTTCAGTTTTCCTTTTCACCCTTGACACTTTCAGTCAAGAAAATTGGTGGTCATCAGCGGACAAGAATCTATTTTGTTATTATTAATCAATGTGTACTAAATGAGAACATCTTCTAGATAAAATGAAAAGGCATAAGATGCTTATTAAGTGATTTGCTTGTACTCTCTTAAGGTAAATAGCACTGTTCTCTAGGGATAGCAAAAGACTTATAAGTTGAGTGTGCTGTTTTAAGACAGATCCCTAAATAAAGCTAATTATGAAAGATAATAATGTGCCATAATAGGAGATGAATGCTTATATAGCAAGCTGGGGCTCAGGTTACAAAACCAATAGTTCCCAGTGGCTGCCCATACCATTTTGGCATAAAACTTATCCTTCTGCTTTCCTTTAATTTTTGTATTTTCAGCGGTTTTTTAACCTTTACGAAAGATGTCTTCCATGAGAGTCTGTCTGTTTAAAACATCCTCATCCAAAGTCTATTACATTATTGAAATCAAGGCCATTAGTATATTAAATATTCTGAAATAAGAAAAAACAATGTAATTGTATACCGAAAAAAAAGTAGGAAGCAATAGATGTTTTCCTTTCAAAATAAAAAGCATTGCTTTATACTATCCTTACTTAGAAAAAAACTATTTCATATATACATACATACAAGTATCATATTGCTTCATTGGCTGAACACCCTAAGCACATTATAATTTAGGTCTTACAGTTTAATTAGCAGAATACAGTCTGGGCAAATGAACATCATGGAGGTGTCAAAACATGAATTCCTAAAAATCGGAACCCATAAATCTTCCTGCTGTAGTGCACATACGCAGCTGTACAATATCTGATGGGAAAATCCTGCCTGAGAACAGCATTAAAATTTGCAGCCGCAGAGGAACTCTACTGAACAAATTTCACAGGGCAGAAGGAATTTATCGTTTGTTCTGTCACTGTAACTCGCATCTCACTCACTAAACCCCATAAAGGAATGCAGGAAGCAGAGAGAGAAAGGAAAAGGAGAGGAAATTGAGTGGTTTCAAAAAGGGATTTTTAAAAGGGATTTATACATAAGCTATTTTGAAACTATATTGCTAGTCAAGAAAGAAATAAAATGTAAAATAAAAGAACTGTTAACTAGTATATTGGTTCAATTTTGTAAAATATTTCATGACGTAGTTCTTTTCTGAGGTGTTCTGTCAAAATACCAATTCCCAATCCTTTTCAAGGAAGTGCATGCAGTGTTTCCACTTGATGAGCAGTAGATCATAAACCCCTGTGGTGCACTCCTATAGCAATAACTTTGACAGTTCTTAGGACACTACCCAACCAAATGTTCTCTTTGGAAACAGGATATAGTACAAGTCTATGCAATCTTTCCTGTTCTTGTTTTGCTTTTGCTTGAATCATACAGCCTAATAAAGATTCTTACTTTCTGAATAGGACAGGTTTCCTCTGTGGGACTGGCAAGTATGATTAGTAAAAAATCATGAGGTTGAATTTGAGCCCATGATATAAAATCAATCTCAGAGGAGTCCAACAGAGAGAATTTTCTTTCTGAAGATGGGAAACAAAGCATCTCTGGTCAGCTTCAATTGTCGGGCTGGCAATTTCTTTTTTAACAAGAAGTCTGTCACATAGGTTTCGTCACTGGGGACAGTGAAGTTGCAAAGAACCATTGCTACAAAACTCAAAAGGAGTTCTGAGGATGTGTGCAGGATATGCCATGAAACAAATGACTTTTAAAGACTATGAGTAGCGGATTTGGTCTTAGTATAAAACTCCAAGATCAGTAGAACATTGTGGATTCGCTCTTTGGAGCACAAACACTGTTCTAATGAGTATTCAAATGACATCTCTATAGCAGAAGTCCCACATGAGTGCTGTTTGTTAGAATATAAATGATGTGAACTTTGCAGCCATTGATAACCACTCTGTCAGCAGCTCAGATTTCATTGCACAGAGACATGATAGATTTTGACTCTAGCTTCTATAGGACAGAAGAAGCAAAGCTGATCTCCTTGTATAAAATCAACTAGCTTAACAGCAATATAGATCTTGACACACTCTTCTTCACAAATGAGCTAGTCAAGTAAGAAAGGAAGGAACAACCTTTGCAGAGAGACTAAAGGCATTTTCTGTCCCTCTCAGTGCAGAGAAGCTTGTACACCAAAGTCTGCTTTACCTGGGAAAAAAAGCAGGGACAGATGCTCCTAAGCTGCTACAGAGTTATCAAGCCCTTTTGAGAAGTGCTAAGAATGACCAAGTAATTTTCTCTGAATGATGCTGTCTTATACAAAGTGGATAAGTCGGTGTTAGCAGCTCTGTACCATGCTCCATTTTCCACTGTACAGATGCCCTAGAAAGCTGCTCCTACATAAAGCAGATGGCACTTAGCTGTGGCTGTGAATTGGGTAAATTCTAGGGGCGCAAGGATGTCCTTAATATTCTTGCACATAAAAAGATATACCAGATTTTTGTGTGTCATTTTAATGTGCTTTTCCCATTATCTTAAATAAAAATACAGTTGTTACCCCATATTATCAAGGATTTTTGTGAGCTATGCAAGGGAAATGACATCTCCAAAGGTGACCAAGGAAAGTGTATTTGAAATTCAAGGAGGTGCAGGGAGGAACAATGCACCACAGTGGGGTTCAAACCTTAATTTAATTGCAAGAAATTCCTTTCACAGATCTGATTTATGTATTTATGGTTGTAATTGTCATCTGACAGAAGACTCCCTCAATAAATAAATGAGTTACCAGAACAATTTTCAGTGAGATTAGGTGGTTCTTGGCCTTCTTATGATAACGCTGGTTTTGGCTAATGTATTAGAAACTATCTTACAACAATTACAATAGAGAAAAGACAGTGAAGCATTACTTGAGGTAAAACACATGCATTCAGGTAGGTTTAATAACAGTACAGGCCTTTCTGCTATATACAAAATCAAAAGTAAGGCAAGCAGATTTTCTGTCTGTCCAAAGTGCAAAGCTGAATCTGTTCCTTTCTTTGAATTTAGAGAACTGAAATTAGAGAGGAGTATGTGTTTCTTAGAACAAAGGATTTTTTTTCTTTCCAAAGAGGCTATTTTAGTGTATGCCATTCATACTTACATAGGAAGAAAACACATATACTCACAAAAGAGAGCTGCCAACTTGTTTTGGGGTTTTTTTTCTTCTTTTCAGTACAGGCTAAGTGGGATGTAAGAATTATCTAGAAAATAGCCTCTGCATGTGACAATATGTGAGAAAGATCTCGGTACATCACATCTAAAATAGTACCTTACATCATTGTCAAAAAACTGCAGTTTGAGAGCAGTTTTAATGACTGATCACTGTGACCTGTGTTGTAATGACATTTAATTCTAAACCTCCCCTGGTTTAGCACCATATATTTAAGAGCAATAAGAAATGTTGAATTTCTGTTGAATGACCTTTTGTGAGCTTTTTTGTTCTATATTGCTAAAGATTACCTGTCTTGTGACTATACAGAGAACAGAGATACCACCTTTTATTTTTCCATTTAAATGAGTGAATTTCACTGAATAGAGTACAGGTATTTTTTGCTTTTTAAAGAAATAAGAAGGATTGCTAGACATTAACTGAAAGATACAGTATTTGCAGTTTGATAACTCTACTGCTTTATTCTTCCTGAAATACACTTCTAAAAAAAACAGTTACAGCTATAACATAATAACCCCCTCCATCAGGCATTAAGTCATGCAGGATTGTAGCCGTAGGGTTCATTTTTTATTCATTCACTGGGTGGAGTTTGGGGTTTCTTTATTGTTACTGTGTCTGAACAACTTCAGAAACACTGTGGGTAATCCACATGAAACATAAAGCAGTACCAGGTTGCAAGGTTTTCTGTTTTCTGTTCTTTGAAAAATCCCTTCTCCTTTTCCTCCTTCCTACTCTCAGTTTCTTCTGTCCCTGAACACAAATTAAAAGAACAAAACAAAATCAAATACATTTTTTGAGTGCACTCCCTTACGTTCTACTGTAACTCTGCCTGACCAACTACTGTCCCCTGGCACCACAACAATGGCCTCTGACTTTAATATTTTGAAGAAAAGCAGGTTATCACCCTTTCTATTATTAGTATCACATCAAAAAAAAGGACACCTGGGCACTCAGAGAGAAGAAATGGGAGTAGGTAGGAGGGGAGATGTGGAATGAGGGAGAAGGTGTCAGGGATCTGCTCGCTTGTTCTCTGAATGCCAGCCAGTTGTTTTCCTAATCCGCAAGAATGAAACCCTTATAACGTCTTCTGTAATACTGAATAATTGTATATCATCTGACTGCAATTCCTCTGTGATAATTCATCATCATGAATTCAACATGACACTATGTCATGGAAAATCTTGTTAGGGACATAATCTTTCCAATTTTGTTAGCATTATGCTTAGGGAAGGATGTTTACTGGAGAGAGCAGAGGAAGCATGTGATTTTTCCTCCTAAATCCCACATCCTAACTCCCTTCCTGTGGCCCTCACATCCAAATAATTTGTACTTCTGATAACATGGGGTTGTCTGCTGAATTGTCAGTTATGACAAAACACAGAACTATGTGACAAAACACGGAATGATGTAGCAGTCATATGGTCAAAGGTCAGGACTGAAATCTCAAAACTTGAACAGAGAAGAAGACAGTTGTTAGATTGATAAACCCATAACACATACAGTGATCAAGAGTAAGAATAACTGTATGATTTAAACAAGTCATTTATCAACAAAGCATAATACTAACAGGCCAAAAAACTCAGTAAGAAAAGTAGCATCTTATTTTCACAGCTTTATCTAAAACTACTTCCTAGCTCTTCCCAATTTGAGTGATAACTAATCTTTGGTAGTTCTAAACAAAGGAAGGCTTTCCAAAATGAGATGACATGACAAAACACAAAGTCCAAAAAAAAAAAAAAAAAAAGAAGTAAAAAACAACAAAAACACAACCTTCTGCTCAACATCAGTCTGAGATTAGCTCCTCTGACTGTCCTCTGGCAGCTGTTTGGTGGCTTCTGTAATTTCTGTCTCATGGTTCAGCTATTTGCAATTCAGCAGACAAGCAACAGCAGTGAAGGAAGTGCTCTGGCCAAAATAACTATAAAGAAAAGAGAGGAGGTTTCTTTTTCTCCATTGTTTGTTGTAATGGTTTGTGTGATACCCAGCAATGAGCAGGACAAGCATGACAACAGGCATAGCACAGGAGCAGGGAAGCCACTCTCCTTGAAAAAAATGCCCAAGCTATCGGTGTTTTCCTGGTAAATATCCCTGAATGCACAGCCTCAGGGCACAATCACTAATGTGGCAGAGATCCAGCCCAGCAGAGGAAAAGTGAGTTGAGCCTTCCAGGCTGGCTCACTGCATCAGTTTGCTGTGCAGGTAGATAATTGTCAGAACATAGAGAAGAGCCATGCTGGTATCCAGCAGGTGGAACCTGGGGATAGAGGACATGGCAGAAATGGAAGAAGCTATGGTGTTTAATTCAAGGAGAGGGGAAAAGGACTGTGGTATTCAAAAGCAACAAACTGCTGGATGAGGTCTGCTGCCTAGTCTGACTGCATATGGCATTGGTACATATTTCCCCCTTTTTCGCTGATGTAACTGCCTTAAGAAGGTCTGAATGTCCCAGAACTGCATTTCGCTCTCCCTGGAGGGGGGCTTTTTCTGTGCTTGGAGATCTAGGCTCCATATTGTGGTATCAATGCAACGATGCAAGTAGAGTAAAAGATATGATTTGCATGGTTACTCCTAACCCAGTGATGCAGTGGTCCCTCCAGCAAATGTCATTCAGCTGAAGAAACAGTGGAATGCTGTCTATGGCTGGGGAGAAGTCACTTCTGTGGGAGACACAGGTGAGACCAGAGAGATTTCCTATGCTGGATTCACCAGAGAAGAAAGCACATAATGGAACTACATCTTAAATCCATTTATCACTCAGTCAATGGGTCAAGCTGAATTAATCCCTGCCTGTGGAGCTCAGATAATAAGGGCTAAAAAAATTCCTTGTTCTGACCCTCTGGTAGGCTCAAACTAGCAGAGTTTCTGGTTTGTCGTAAGTTTTTGGGAACTGTAATAGGATTTTTGTGTATGTACTAACTCATAATCAATAGTTGTACTTTGCTGAAAAAAACAAAACAGAATAAGTGCTGTATGCTTTAGGGACTAAAGTAGTTTTAGCAGAACTCTTCAGTAAATCTGGAAATTTCAACTACTCAGCAAGCTTCAAAACCTGTTCTTTAAAGATGTGTATAGATCAGTGAACCAGTAGCCCATTCATTTGGGACTGGAAGAGGCTTGTCTCCTTGCAAAAAAATGGTTAACATGATGCCAGTCTTTCTGTGTACTTGTACAAAAAGTACCATCTCACTATTGTTGTTGGGCACCATGGAAATACTTGAAGTTAACCACTTAGATGAATACCTAACTTTCAGAAGCCCAACTCATATGTATCTCTATCAGCAGCAGACACCAAAACTGGAAGTTCCACTAAGGTTGAAATTGACTTTCAGATAGTAAACTACCAATGCCGGCTTGAAACTTCTTCCCGTTAAGCTTCTCTACTGTGATGCTTCACTCTTTAAGGATGAAATAGGGTGTGAGTAAAAAGGTTCCTAGCTTTACATACTACATCTGTCAGATTCATTTTTTAGATATGTTTAATGCAGAATTTGTCCTTGTGACAGTGGTTTTCCAACCTTTCTTATAGGCAACTTCCGTGGAAATGCAACTTCAAGTTTGGAAATCACTATGAGGTAGATCCCACAAAAAGATACAGAGAACCCCTTTCTGGGCCACAATAAAACAGGACTGTCTCCAACTGCAAGATCAAAACTTACATATATGTAATTCATTTTATTTGTATCTAATTCCTAAAACAATACTTATAAAGCTTACACAGACAGCTTTTTTATTCTTCAAAAACACAAAGGAACTATTCATCCCATGCACTGTCTCATATTTCTTGGAATAGAGCTCCCAAATATAGCTCTAATATTTCAGACTTGCTACCCAGGACTTGTGAAGCCTTGAAAAAGTAGATTAATCTTATTCAAGTACTAATTAGGAAGACAGAACACAAAGCAGCAGAGACTCTCTGTGCAGCTGAAGGACATAGTTTATGGCATATTTGTAGTCATTTAGATATGGCTCTAGGGGAGCTGTCAGTAGATTATCTCATCTTCCTCTATGAACTGAGTTTTGCAGGTGCACTTCACCTCCCTTAATAAATGGGACAAATAATACTGTCTATATCACAATAGGAGTTTTGCTTAGGATGAAAATGCAGGCACTTTTCTAGAATAAACGGGGCTATTTATTATTTTTGTGGTTTAAATGGGGCAACTACAGGTGTTATAATGCCACTTCGTGTCAATGAAGTGTCTTGAGAAGCTTACACTGCCAAGCTATGGGTGATTAAAAGAGGATGAGACACTACTACCTAGCCCTGTAATTTAGAGGGAAAATGAAAAAAGACAAACTACAACTACAATAAAGTGTTAACAACTCTGAAATCGTGAAATTGGATGTTAGTAAATCACTCTGAATCATTTGATAGAAAAGCATGACAGAGGAGGGGAAAATGTGAAGAATAATGCCAGACGTCAGAGAAACAATAATATAGTTCTACTACATGGCCATTTCTTGCCACTTTCATACAAAATACTACCCAAAGTAAGTAAAAGTTGCAAAGTCCATCTCACTTTATTTTATTTTATGAAATCCTTTTGAAGCCATGTTCTAATGTCATTGCTTTCCTACAGTGAGACTGAAATAAATTTGAGTATTGTGAGAGGCTAACAGAATGCACTTCTTCATCACTTTGATGCAACAGTACATTACACCACTACAAGTTAAGATCCAGTGAGCTAACTTCTGAAGAAGTCACCCATTAAAGACAGCTGAAAGTGTTAAAATACGATCTCTTACAAAAAAAAAAAAAAAAAAAAAAAAAAAAAATCTGTCCTCAATCCAGCTTGTATCGCTCTATTTTATTTCTCTTTGCAAATTCAAGTGATCACTAAAATAAATATTACCCACAGAAGGAAGTAAAGACTAAGACATCTCAGCATCTAAAATGTTCAGGTAATCTTTGCCATTATTAGGGTTATGTTTTGGTTTTATTTCTATTTTTTATAAAAAGTTCCTTAAGAAATGTTGGCATGTCTCATGGCTTTAAAATATTATCTTTTTCCCTGTTCTCTGCTATAGTTGATAATATGACTAGAAATAGTACAAGAGAATTAACATTTAAGTAAACAAATGGTGCTCCAAGCTTAGAAATATTTTTTATCCATCACTAGCTGTAGAAAAAATGTTTATCAATATTTTTAAATTTAAAAAATTATTTTTAAAACTGCATTTGTACAACTTGAAAAATTTGGTTTTGCTCTTTTTAAATGCAAAGGGGCAACAACAATTTTATATCAGGCTAACAAATTACGTGGAGCAAACTAAGACATTTTTTGTGTACCATTTTGGGTAATACCAGAAGCTGATTTAGGTCTTGACTGCATTTTTTCTTTGCAATGGATACAGCCCTAATTCATACTCACAACACAGAAATTACAACAAAGGTGAGGGTTAGAGAACTGAGGCAAGGTGAGGAGGGGAGGCTGAGGGAGGATTAACAGAAAAAGCAGGAATAAACCAGATGCTGTACTGTTTTCCCAGAGATACACACAGGAGTGTGTAGGGGCCACAGTCATCTTCAGAAAAAAAAAACATTTTGGGGGCAGGAGAGCTATGATCATTTAGATTAGCTGACGTCCTGTGAAGGGACTAGTGAGAAGTAAGGGTCAGCAGAGCAAATTCCCTAATTAAAAGAGTAAATTAAAATCACTGGGACAAGTACAGGAGGTCCAAGATGTGTCAAAGAGAGGAAATCAAAAGCAAAAGGAAAGTGAAAATTCACGATTCAGTTAATAATGGAACTGCAGGTTCCTCCTAGATTACCTCAGTATATTTTTATATTCTCATATTCTTTTAGAGACATTAGAAATTATGTAGGAGGTTATGTTCATATTTCCAGCCTGTCTTATACAAAAACTCTGTCTCAAGAAAATTTATTCTTTCACCCTTGAAAGTCTGCAAGGGTTAGTGTTTTCTTGACAGCCTGTTTACCAGACTGGAAAGCTTTGAAAATTATTATCAAAGAGTTTCAGGGCTGACTACCACTTAACCTCAATGATTTCTATGAATTCCTCACCAGAGAAAGTATTGCTAAGAGTCTGTATAACAGCAGAATCCAACCTCAGCACAAAGAGCTAATCTCTTTTTATAAACCAGCACCAGGGGGAAAAAATTGACAGTGAAAGAAATTACTGAAGATTACAGTCCTACTCAAAGCTTTTAAAACACATGCTGAAAATTAAACTTGAGTGGGTTCTTTGACTTAAGCAGAATTGTTCATCTGCTTGAACTTAAAAACATATACAAGGAACTGGATTGGGTCAATATCATTTCCCACTTTTCTACAGAGACCATTGATACAAGTGAACATTTAAATCCTTCTCTGTCAAGGGGATGATTAAAACGATGCTATAGTGAATCAAGTTCAAGTGTATCTGGGTTATGGAGTAATCTCAGTGTTATTTTTAAAGTATTCTGAGAGAGAGGATTTGTAAGAAAGCATTTTCTTTGTCATCACCGGGATGCACAGCTGTTAGTGACCTGACTATTTTATGGAATGAAAGAACCAAGCTGTTATTCTCAAGAAGCTCACAAGCTGAGATATCTGCCTGAGAAGCTTAGGCTGAAATGTGTCAAAAATAAAAATTAAACAGCTTGACACATCCAAAGGGAATACCAAGATGAATCATTTCACATGGTTGGGACCTACCATAGGAAGAAATATTCTGTAGTTTTAAAGCATACCAAGGGATGTTTTATTGGTCCATTAATGCACATAATAGGAGCACTGCAAAGCACAGAAATGATACAGAGGTGAATGAATTTCAGTGATGGGTGAAATGGTCCCTCTATGTGTAATCTCTGAGGTCTTCTGGGCTATTTCTGTGTGAAAGCAGGAGATAAATATCATAAACTTTTGTTGCCTTTGCTTTTGGGACATGCAGTGATGTCAACTTCTCTGAGCCTTATGAATTCATCTTCACACATATTTTGATGCACTGTTTCCAATGTGTAGGGCAAGAATATTCCAAGAAATTTTCACAAAATAATATAAAAAAGTGCTGTGCTAAAACACAAATACATCTATTTAGAAATGGGAATATCAGGTAAAGCTAGCATTGTCACTCTTCCTAGCAGTTAGGAAGTTTTCTGTAAATATTACTGAAATAGATTTTGGAAGGTGTTTGATAGCAGCTGGTCATAAGTACATTTTATTTATTTTTATGTCACAGCCAAAGATTTTTAGAAAGTCTATGGGTCACTCTAAGGGTTAGATAACACCAAGAAAATCAGACGTTATTAGCATTCTTAAATTCAGTATACTAGGATCAATGCCTTTTTTTGGAAACTTTTAGAACTAATAATAAAAAAAAAAAAGGTGAAAAACACTATGTAATACAATAAGATTTCACAGAGCTCATTCTTCACTAATCCACCCCAAAAACTTTAGCATTAATGATTAGCCGATATTCAGTGTCTTGCTGACTTTTTTCTGTTAGAGAAACTCGTGATGTAGTCAAACACTGCTTGCATGCAATCTTTCTTCTTTTGGGGAATGTACACAGATTTCTATTTCCCTCAACAGAATAAAAATAGGAAGCAATTTATTTTTCCAGCACTCCAAGCTGGCTCAGTTTTCTGGCTCCCTTTCAGCACCATTGTAGTAGTGCACTATGAATTTTCTCCTTGTTTTCTGGCTTCTTCTAGTGGTTTCTTTCTTGTTTGTTTCTTTCTGACAGGCAAAACTCAAAAGCAGCACTGTTGCATTGCATCCCCAGCCCCAGAAACCCAAGGATCCTGTGGCTCAGCTTCAGTTCATAGTGTTCTAAAGCTCTGGATAATGTTCCTGCCATTTCACCTATCCTAATCTGTATGAGGCTAAAATGCTTCCTTAATGGTGGTTAGCATACCCATTAATGTCTCAGACACTCAAAGTCTTTCCTTGCCTATCAGCAGCAATGCCTGCTGGTAGCCATCAGCTTCTTTTAGCCTGTCGGGTTCATTCTGAAGCTACAATTTGCACAGGGCTGGAGACCAGGAATTTCTGACAGTGAGCTAAACACAAAAGTACCCCATGGCGTAACTCTTCCTACAGTACCTTCAGAAACACTGAAGCTTTCAAAAAAATATTTATTCAGAGCTGTGTTATAGTTTCAAGAGTTTCAGCTTCACCTAATATCCTGTTCTGTTTCTTGGATGATGTGGAAGTTTGAGGGAAACACGCGGTCTTCACAATGATCATGTCAGTCAGCTTTTGTAGCAGCAGCTTTCCTTGTAAGTCTTTGGGAACCAGGATTGCTGTAAATTAGAAGTCCTCATTCTCCTCAGCGTTTGTTATATTTTTTTATTACTACAGATTAAGTAGAGACAATATGAAAGTTTCTTAGTGAGGAGTGCATCACTGATGGAAAATGAAAGAATAATTATTCTGGCTACACATATGCCTCTCACTGGATCTCAGGCAAAAGCAAAACAAAAAATGAAAGGGGGAAAGTCACCTGAAACTAATGGGTTTAGGAAAGAGAGGGGTTTGCTCATTCACCACTAGCAGAGCAAGTACTGCTGTAAGGGATGATAGTAAGCAATCACACTTTCCCCATAATTTTTTTTTTTTATGTGCAAAGAATACTGCACAGACAAATTAGAAAGACTACAAAAATAATGGAGACATAAAACAGCCAGAGGAGAGAGTGGAGCTACATTTTTGTTACTGCACCTGCCTGCATAGTCACCTTCCTATCCATTTTGATTTTCAGCTGCTGAAGCTGGGAGGATAAAGCAGACTTTTTGATGTGCAGAAACACAGGACTGAAGGTCAGGTAGCAAAGTGGTTTTTCTTTTTTTGGAGGAAAAGAGGGATAAAAATCTCAATAAATCAATATAAAAGTAACATGCATTTATCTGGTACTTTTCTTAGGGTCATTTCTGAGAAGAAAGACCATTCAGAAACTGCAAACAACACAGTAGTCATTGGGAGGGAAAAAAAAATGATATGAAAATTTGAAGAGAATGCCTGTCTCAGATCCTTTATCTGTTTAATATCCCAAGACTGTCTTCTTGATGTACAGTAGCCAAAGGATCGAGTCATTTCTTAAATCAATAATAAGGCAGAACTCAGAAATCTACTTCATATCTGAAAGTTCAGTATGTATTAGACTAAGGCTGTACCTTTTCCACGGCAGGTACAACTCCAGCTACCAAATAAAAATCTGCCTTCTGAACCCTGAGCAACCATGTGTTTTCACCAACTCAGAACAGAAGGTCAGAGTATTTTATACCTCTTAGCAAACCTTGCCCAGAAGTACAGACTCAAAGCCACTTCTGGGAGAGTGATCAGAGCATTCCCAGTGTGGCACAGCGCTGACGTTCTTCTCAGACATCTCAGTTCCAGATCAGAAGGCCAGCATGGAGAAAATTCATCTACCCAGAAAATTCCTGTTGTTTTCTAGGTAATAAGAATGCTAATATGAGAAAAAGACACCACTATTACATACCCTGCTCTTCCTCAAAGAACTGTTGTCTTATTTTACCAGTTTTCCAGGTAAGAAAATGAAGGCAGGTGGAAGTGACACTTCAAAGCAATCTGGCAGGAAGCATTTGCTGCTGAAGAACTTGCAGAGTATAGCATTCTTACAGCTGGATCTCCTCAGGCCAAAAGTGCTAGGTGTAGGGCCTACTCACCTGATGGGCAAACTCTCCAATCCCAAAGTGGAATATTGTGGGAAAAAGTATGTTTTTTGCCCTGAAGAGGCAAATAAACTGGATAGATCTGTACAGCTGTGCCAGCAAAATGGAGAGACTAACAAAGGACCCACATAAGTTTGGGAGAAACAGAGGACACTGACTATTTGAGAATGACCTCCCTTAAACATCAGTCTATTTATTCTCTGAGCAATTGTCTGGGGGGCTGAGGAAGAGAGGACTGCTTTAGCCTTCACAGGTAGAAGCAGATTGCTCATAAATTAGTCATCCTCATTAGTAAGACATCCAGAAGCCCCTCCCATCCAGAACACATGAACAGATGAAGCTACTGCTGCCACTGATGTAAAACATCACTTGATTTCATTGAGGGGTAAAGAGAGAGGGAGAAAGAGACTGTAAAGGCTGAAAAATAATCTGTAGTTAGATAGTTTAAAAGACAGTTACTACTTGCCAGAAAGGCAAATGATAAGCTAATTTGACATCCAAACCAGAGTATACTTTTTAACAGGATAAACCGGCATTTGATTACTTGCTATACACCATAATTTAGTTTGAAGCTTTAGAAGAAAAATGTCCTCTTTTACTGTTTTGTTGGTGTCTTGCATCCATAGCTGCTGTTACCAGGGCTCCATAATTATTTTCTTAATAATTACTCCCTTGCCTTTTTCAATTAAATGTGCTATACACAGAATTGGGTGATTTAAAAATATAAACCATAAAAACTACCCTGCTAAGCTTTAACTCAAAGTATCCACTCTAAATCCAGGTAATGAAGAAAGACTTTGAGACAAGTCAGCATAAACCACATGGCACAGGAAAGCATGCTGAGAAAAAATAAGAAAATTGGGTATAAAACACATTTTCCAGCATTTGTTGCAAGCCAAGAAATCCAACATATCAAAAAGATAAAATATTTCCTGAGATTTGTGCAAAAACAAAACAAGAAACAAGTGACATTTTATGTAATGACAGGGGTTTTTACTGGGAGGCTGGACGTCTTGGGAACACTTAAAGTACTTCAGATAACATTTTGAGTGCTGTATGAGAACAGTGAGTGCATCATGTTTGCTGAAGAACAGTAGGTTTTAGGTTTCTGAAGGGTTTTTTTTTTTGTTTTCTTGCATTGCACAATACAAAGAAAGTAGATCTAAAAATCTGTCACCTTAATTTTCTGCTGCTTGTGTCATAATGCTCTTGCACTTCAGTTTCAGGAACTTTGAAATCTTTAAAGATTATAGATCTGGAGCCTGCCAAATATAAAAGGCATGAGCTTTCTTCCACCTCAGAGGTGGCAGCTGCCAGAGAAAGTCTAAAATAGCTTTTTGCTAGCAAAGGAAAGCCTTTGATGTTTTCTCATCTAAGAAACTAGAACTGAAAATACCCATAGCCAAGTAAATGCAGTATTGTTGGGTTGCTTTTTAATTTTCTCTGGGTTTTGTGAAGGAAAAGCCCACAGTTTGCTGGCCTCTTACTTTCCATTGGGTACCTATCCTGCTGCTTCAGATGGTCATCCCCTTTCCCACCACCCCATGCCTGTCCTTCTCCATTCCAACTATGACTTTGTCAAGCAGGAGGGAACGTGTGCCTGTGACTCAGCCCTTGCAAGTCACAATTCAGCCTAATATACCAATTTGTGTGATTTTGCAGGAAAGTACAGAGAGTGATGAGGCCATCAGACATTCTGCCTGAACTCCATAACAGGACAGAGAATCCTCATAGAAGTAGCTTGTTAAGCTACACCAAGTATTGGCTCAGAGAGCATGAGCTAAGAGTCCATAGCTGTTCTCTTGCTTTCCTTTGAATAAACCAGAGTATTTATTCTATGCAAATTAAGACCTAAGTCCATTGAAATGCTGAAATGGGTTTCCAGCAGAGTGTGTCACTTTTTGCATTTGCTGGCACAAAGCAGGAAAAAACAGACACAAGTGTGTGGCACATTTCACTCGTGTCATTTAGCTGCTTTTTTCTCCTTTGTGTAATTTCAGAGACAATAAGATTTTTACTGCTCTTACAATATGTTACGTCCATTTTTCTTCTTTGACAGACTGAAGAAGTCTGCAGAACCTATTCTATTCTCCCTAGTAACAAGCAGCAGAACAAGAGGAAATGGTCTCAAGTTTTATCTGGGGAATTTTAGATTAGATATTAGAAGGAACTCTTTCACTGAATGGGTTATTAAACACTGGAATAGGCTGCCCAGGGATGTGGTTTAATCACCATCCCTGAAGGTGTTTAAACTACATAGAGATGTGGTACTTAGGAACATGGTTTATGCACTGGACTTACCTAGAGTTATGTTAATGATTGGTGTAGTTAGGTTGATGGTTGAACTAGAGGATCTTACTGGTCTTTTCCAGACAGCATGATTCTGTGATTTTGTATTCCTCTGACTTAGACTTCAGATAAGGACTCATCCAATCTCACTGAAAACTCATCCTACTTTATAACACAGTGTTCAAAGGAGGAAAGCTTCCTTTTGTTTGCCAGCTTGAGTGATTGCAAAACAGAGTAACAACCCAAATGAACTAAAAATGGAGAATGACCCTTACAGATTTTATTATATAGTTGCAATAAGAATGATGCCATCCTATTACAGCACATCTCTACATTTTGATATATTAAAGCCTTTCTCCAGGGTGTATTATAAAACCACCCAAAGATATTACAGGAATATTTGTAATACTATTCCTACTGCTTATTCTTGATTGCTAAGGGTAAATGCTTCTCTTCAGGAAAGGACTTTAAACCAAAACATTTTTGTTTCTTCCAGGCGTCTCACTACACCTAAGAGCCATTCACAATCTGGGAATGTGCTTTTTTTGGAAACAAAATTAAACACCCTCTTTCAGCTACATACCTGAAGAATTTTTCTCTCCTACTAAAAAGCACCTGTGCTTCCCTTCCTTAAATTAACTTGCTCTCTCCAGCTGAGACTTCTCCTCAGGTTTAGTCGTTCAGCAACTGGAACTTACAGTTGCCTGGGAAAAGAGACCAACCCCCACCTGGCTACACCCTCCTTTCAGGGAGCTGTAGAGAGTGATGAGGTCTCTCCTGAGCCTCCTCTTCTCCAGGCTGAACAGCCCCAGCTCCCTCAGCCCTTCCTCACACGACTTGTGCTGGATCCCTTCACAGCCTCCTTGCTCTTCTCTGGACCTGCTCCAGCTCCTCAATCTCCTTCCTGAACTGAGGGACCCAGAACTGGACACAGTGCTTGAAGTTTGGCCTCACCAGCGCTGAGTACAGGGGCAGAATCCCTTCCCTGGACCTGCTGACCACGCTGTTCCTGATACAGGCCAGGATGCCATTGGCCTTCTTGGCTACCTGGGCACACTGCTGGCTCGTGTTCAGCTTCCTGTCAATCCAGACTCCCAGGTCCCTTTCTGTCTGTCTGCTCTCAGCCACTTTGTGCCCATCTCTTCTATTAACAGGCAAGAAAAGAAGGGCAATAATTTAATTATTACTACATGAATATTTATTTCTCTTTGAGATGAAAAATGCATTTCAAGAAAACCAAATTGAAGTCCCAAGTTTTGCAGACTATTTGGCTGTTGTGTGAGAGCCTCAGTAGCTATAAAGGGAATGTTTCCTGTGCAAATTGATGTTTATGTATTCAAAATGATACCTAATATCCCTGTGAACAACATGCAGAGTGTTTCAGACTTTCAGGTTTGTAAATGTTTCCTTGAGTTATAAATGTATGCTTTTCCATTTTTATTTCGATCTTTGATCTTGGATAGCAGTAATAACACTGCAGAAGACTATGTAAAATAATAAATTAACAAGAAATGCTTAAGCAATCTGTCCAGTCTGGAAAGGAAAGTAATTCTATATGGTCTTGATCATTTCAATTTTCTTTTTTTGGGTAACCTTTATATTCACAGTATCTTATGCAAACTGCTATAGATTTCTGGTGTGCAAGTGCCATTTACAGAAAGTCAAGCAGGGCTTTTTAATTATTTT